>NC_080723.1:3340000-3645000 GCF_019097595.1 Hemibagrus wyckioides | reverse complement strand
CATCTTACAGAGAGAAGATGCAGAAGTTGTCTCGACTGCATCATGACCAGCCCATAAAACCTCTTGACCGTGCGGTCTTCTGGATTGAATATGTCATAAGGAATGGCGGTGCTCCTCACTTACGCACACAGTCATTCAGGATGTCCTGGATTACCTATCACTCTGTGGATGTCATGCTCACATTGCTGGGAGCTCTGCTGATTAGTGGCTGGCTAACATTTTTGTTGCTGAGATGTCTTTGCTTTAAAGTAATCTTTAATAAGAAAATCAAACCTGAATGATATATTTGCTCATTCGTAGACAGCAGGTGAAAGGTTTAATTATGTACATATGTATGGGTTAAATTTAGCATGAACTATGTAAATTTTCACCTCTTTATCGATCTTGATTATTAAACAAATTTGTAAACATTGTTGTTCTCATGCTTCATATATTGTTAAAGCTATACAACCTCTAATGTTATAAAGCAGAAAATTTAGCCTGCTGTAATAAAGGAATAGTGAAGAATATAACCACTGGAGGCAATTTCATGACGCAGCCACTGAATCCCATTAAGCTGAGCTCAACCAAATTAAGCCGGATTTTAAGTACGTATTTGAGGCAAAGTTGCAACTTGCATTCCCTAGCCTACAACCAGTAATAACCACAACATTAGTGTTTGAACAAGTCTGTTCACTCCTTGCTACTTGCTACTCACCATCATCTGCTGTTGTTCCTGTGCTGTAATTTTAGTCGAACATTTTGCGTGAATGATTGAAGCTCAGTAAAATAGAACAGCACAGATCGCCACTCAGTACTGTAACTGTAAAAGTGCAGCTTTTTATGATCTGAAAACAAACAAAAGACACATTTTAGTGGAGGCTTTGGTGTTGGCATTATTACAGTTGAAACAGTATCTCTGAACATAAGTAAAAGCAAATCTTGCTGGTTGCCTAGAATTTCAGTAGTATGTAACAAAAAATCCTTCAGGAAATGAATACAGCTATGTTGGAATTTTTGTAAGTAGGTGAAAAGCCAACGCGAATGCATGTATATAAGAAGTATAAACAGTAGCTACTTACAGATACCATAATAATAGCCGCTTACAGATGCCGTAAAACGTTTGATCAGGTGCGGATCACGCTAATCGTTGATGCATATTCTAAGAATGCTTGAAATGAATTTACTTTTAAACAAATGTGCTATTAATAAGAATTAATCTTAATAAGTGGTCATTTGTAACAATGCTGTTTATTTTCCATGCCAGTCTGGAATATGGTTGATGTGGTTGAAAAGTAACTTGAGCTCACATCTTTAAATGTCTAGCTTAAACAATGTTTTATTTCCTTCATTTCCATCACACTAATGACAACAATCATCATTTAGATGTATGAACATATACATGCTTTGGATGAACTTTGGGTAGATAAGAAATCTTAAAGAAATTCGCAAGCATTTATCGTTTGCGTAACAGAATGAACTGAATGGCCTTATAGCTCTAAAGCATATCAGATGTTTCACCCTTTCTAGTACTAGAACATGATCTTTGGACGTTCAGAGTTACTGTTTATACTTCTTATACACGTGCATTCACATGGGCTTTTCACCTACATGCACACATTCGAACAGTGTGGTCTGTGCTCAATTTCTGGAGGATTTTTACGTAATACTGTAGTTCTGCAACCAGCAAGATTTGCTTTTATTTAAGTAACTCTTACTCTTCTAATTTCTCCTGTTTCTGCCATAAAAACTTCCAATGAAGTGAATTTGTATTTTATACTACAACTACTTTTACTACTACTACTACTATTGCTACTACTACTGCTGCTACTATCTCTACTACTACTACTACTACTACTAATAATAATAATAAAGAACAAGAAGAAGGAGTTAAATTGTAAGACAAATTCTTTTCTTTTTTTCTTAGTATTTTCCACTTTATGCCAGCTCTAGAATTAGACATCAATGTCATTTACACTAGGTAAAAAACACTTCAACTGAAAATCTCCTCTGCTAAACAAAGCTAGAAGTGTCTGGCTCATTACTGTGTTTATGAATTATATACAAATATATTTCTACACACACACACACACACACACACACACACATATATATATATATATATATATATATATATATATATATATATATATATATAAATATATATATATATGTAGAAATATATTTGTATATATTTGTATTTGCTTTTTAAAAATCATTGTATAAAAATAAAGCATATTGATCTTTTCTTCCGTAGGTTGTGAAGGAAGATGTATCACTCAACGCTTCTCACAATTTTGTTCCTGTTGTCTGTTCCATGTGGGGTCTATTCTGGTAACATTTTGGTATTTCCAGTTGATGGAAGCCACTGGATTAATATGAAAGTTCTCATTACAGAACTACATTCAAAAGGCCACAACATCACAGTGATTCACAGTTCAGACAGTAGGTACATTAAAGAAGAGTCACCCTACTACAAATACATCACTGTAGATGTTGGTGCACTTGATGATGACTTTTTTGCCACTTTTGCATCCCATTTGCTTCAAGTGCAACGACAACAAAATTCCACATGGGGCAAAATCATGATTTTAATGGAGGGCTTGAAAAAGTTCTCAGAGTTTCATGAGAAAATTTGCAACATGACTTCCAAGATATTTCAAAATGAGACCATGATGAAGTCTTTGCAGCAGACTAAATTTGATATGGTTTTAGCTGACCCTGCTATGGGAGGTGGTGTGTTACTAGCACACAAACTTGGCCTCCCTCTGGTGTTCAATGTTCGCTGGACGATGCTTGGAGAGGGCCATTTTGCCATTGCTCCCTCTCCTCTGTCTTATGTACCTGTTCCTGGAGCAGAGCTAACAGACAAAATGACTTTTACTCAAAGAGTCATAAATGTGTTGACTTACTTCTTCACATACTATCAACAAATTAAGCATTCTGTTCAACCTTACCAGGCTTTTTGTCAGAAATACTTTGGACCTGATGTGGATTATTTTTCCCTTCTTCAGAATGCAGATATTTGGCTCATGAGAAATGACTTTACTTTTGAATTTCCACGACCCACAATGCCAAATGTGGTCTATATGGGAGGCTTCCAGTGCAAGCCCTCCAAGCCACTTCCTGATGATCTAGAAAAGTTTGTGCAGAGTTCAGGGAAACATGGGGTCATCATAATGTCTTTGGGAACTCTTTTTGGACAACTTGATGTAAACCTTGCAGATGAGATAGCAGCTGCCTTTGCCCAACTGCCTCAGAAAGTCATTTGGAGACACACTGGACCTCGGCCTTCTACCCTTGGCAATAACACATTACTAGTGGACTGGATGCCACAGAATGACCTACTTGGACACACCAAGACTAAGGTCTTTGTAGCCCATGGAGGAACCAATGGTGTTCAGGAGGCTATCTATCATGGCGTACCCATTTTAGGCCTGCCTATAGCATTCGATCAACCTGATAACCTGTCAAGGATGAGAGAAAAGGGAACAGCTCGAGTCCTGGATATTTCTGAGTTGGACAGATCGGTATTTTTAGAGGCATTAAAGGAGATGCTGTATAATCCATCTTACAGAGAGAAGATGCAGAAGTTGTCTCGACTGCATCATGACCAGCCCATAAAACCTCTTGACCGTGCGGTCTTCTGGATTGAATATGTCATAAGGAATGGCGGTGCTCCTCACTTACGCACACAGTCATTCAGGATGTCCTGGATTACCTATCACTCTGTGGATGTAATGCTCACATTGCTGGGAGCTCTGCTGATTAGTGGCTGGCTAACATTTTTGTTGCTGAGATGTCTTTGCTTTAAAGTAATCTTTAATAAGAAAATCAAACCTGAATGATATATTTGCTCATTCGTAGACAGCAGGTGAAAGGTTTAATTATGTACACATGTATGGGTTAAATTTAGCATGAACTATGTAAATTTTCACCTCTTTATCGATCTTGATTATTAAACAAATTTGTAAACATTGTTGTTCTCATGCTTCATATATTGTTAAAGCTATACAACCTCTAATGTTATAAAGCAGAAAATTTAGCCTGCTGTAATAAAGGAATAGTGAAAAATATAACCACTGGAGGCAATTTCATGACGCATCCACTGAATCCCAGTAAGCTGAGCTCAACCAAATTAAGCCGGATTTTAAGTACGTATTTGAGGCAAAGTTGCAACTTGCATTCCCTAGCCTACAACCAGTAATAACCACGACATTAGTGTTTGAACAAGTCTGTTCACTCCTTGCTACTTGCTACTCACCATCATCTGCTGTTGTTCCTGTGCTGTAATTTTAGTCGAACATTTTGCGTGAATGATTGAAGCTCAGTAAAATAGAACAGCACAGATCGCCACTCAGTACTGTAACTGTAAAAGTGCAGCTTTTTATGATCTGAAAACAAACAAAAGACACATTTTAGTGGAGGCTTTGGTGTTGGCATTATTACAGTTGAAACAGTATCTCTGAACATAAGTAAAAGCAAATCTTGCTGGTTGCCTAGAATTTCAGTATTATGTAACAAAAAATCCTTCAGGAAATGAATACAGCTATGTTGGAATTTTTGTAAGTAGGTGAAAAGCCAACGCGAATGCATGTATATAAGAAGTATAAACAGTAGCTACTTACAGATACCATAATAATAGCCGCTTACAGATGCCGTAAAACGTTTGATCAGGTGCGGATCACGCTAATCGTTGATGCATATTCTAAGAATGCTTGAAATGAATTTACTTTTAAACAAATGTGCTATTAATAAGAATTAATCTTAATAAGTGGTCATTTGTAACAATGCTGTTTATTTTCCATGCCAGTCTGGAATATGGTTGATGTGGTTGAAAAGTAACTTGAGCTCACATCTTTAAATGTCTAGCTTAAACAATGTTTTATTTCCTTCATTTCCATCACACTAATGACAACAATCATCATTTAGATGTATGAACATATACATGCTTTGGATGAACTTTGGGTAGATGAGAAATCTTAAAGAAATTCGCAAGCATTTATCGTTTGCGTAACAGAATGAACTGAATGGCCTTATAGCTCTAAAGCATATCAGAGGTTTCACCCTTTCTAGTACTAGAACATGATCTTTGGACGTTCAGAGTTACTGTTTATACTTCTTATACACGTGCATTCACATGGGCTTTTCACCTACATGCACACATTCGAACAGTGTGGTCTGTGCTCAATTTCTGGAGGATTTTTACGTAATACTGTAGTTCTGCAACCAGCAAGATTTGCTTTTATTTAAGTAAGTAACTCTTACTCTTCTAATTTCTCCTGTTTTTGCCATAAAAACTTCCAATGAAGTGAATTTGTATTTTATACTACAACTACTTTTACTACTACTACTACTGCTACTATCTCTACTACTACTACTACTAATAATAATAAAGAACAAGAAGAAGGAGTTAAATTGTAAGACAAATTCTTTTCTTTTTTTCTTAGTATTTTCCACTTTATGCCAGCTCTAGAATTAGACATCAAGGTCATTTACACTAGGTAAAAAACACTTCAACTGAAAATCTCCTCTGCTAAACAAAGCTAGAAGTGTCTGGCTCATTACTGTGTTTATGAATTATATACAAATATATTTCTACACACACACACACACACACACATATATATATATATATATATATATATATATATATATATAAATATATATGTGTGTAGAAATATATTTGTATATATTTGTATTTGCTTTTTAAAAATCATTGTATAACAATAAAGCATATTGATCTTTTCTTCTGTAGGTTGTGAAGGAAGATGTATCACTCAACGCTTCTCACAATTTTGTTCCTGTTGTCTGTTCCATGTGGGGTCTATTCTGGTAACATTTTGGTATTTCCAGTTGATGGAAGCCACTGGATTAATATGAAAGTTCTCATTACAGAACTACACTCAAAAGGCCACAACATCACAGTGATTCGCAGTTCAAGCAATCTGTACATTAAAGAAGAGTCACCCTACTACAAATGCATCACTGTAGATGTTGGTCCATTTGATGATGACTTTTTTGCCAACTTTGTGGCTGTTTCACTACAAGTCCGACAACACCAAAAATCCTCCTGGGGTAAAATCATGTTTGGAATGGAAGTCTTGAAAAAGTTCTCTGAGATTCATGAGAAAATTTGCAACATGACTTCCAAGATATTTGACAATGAGACCATGATGAAGTCTTTGCAGCAGGCTAAATTTGATATGGTTTTAGCTGACCCTGCTATGGGAGGTGGTGTGTTACTAGCACATAAACTTGGCCTCCCTCTGGTGTTCAATGTTCGCTGGACGATGCTTGGAGAGGGCCATTTTGCCATTGCTCCCTCTCCTCTGTCTTATGTACCTGTTCCTGGAGCAGAGCTAACAGACAAAATGACTTTTACTCAAAGAGTCATAAATGTGTTGACTTACTTCTTCACTTACTATCAACAAATTAAGCATTCTGTTCAACCTTACCAGGCTTTTTGTCAGAAATACTTTGGACCTGATGTGGATTATTTTTCCCTTCTTCAGAATGCAGATATTTGGCTCATGAGAAATGACTTTACTTTTGAATTTCCACGACCCACAATGCCAAATGTGGTCTATATGGGTGGCTTCCAGTGCAAGCCCTCCAAGCCACTTCCTGATGATCTAGAAAAGTTTGTCCAGAGTTCAGGGAAACATGGGGTCATCATAATGTCTTTGGGATCTCTTTTTGGATATCTTGAAATGGACATTGCAGATGAGATAGCAGCTGCCTTTGCCCAACTGCCTCAAAAAGTCATTTGGAGACACACTGGACCTCGGCCTTCTACCCTTGGCAATAACACATTACTAGTGAGCTGGATGCCACAGAATGACCTACTTGGACACACCAAGACTCAGGTCTTTGTAGCCCATGGAGGAACCAATGGTGTTCAGGAGGCTATCTATCATGGCGTACCCATTTTAGGCCTGCCTATAGCATTCGATCAACCTGATAACCTGTCAAGGATGAGAGAAAAGGGAACAGCTCGAGTCCTGGATATTTCTGAGTTGGACAGATCGGTATTTTTAGAGGCATTAAAGGAGATGCTGTATAATCCATCTTACAGAGAGAAGATGCAGAAGTTGTCTCGACTGCATCATGACCAGCCCATAAAACCTCTTGACCGTGCGGTCTTCTGGATTGAATATGTCATAAGGAATGGCGGTGCTCCTCACTTACGCACACAGTCATTCAGGATGTCCTGGATTACCTATCACTCTGTGGATGTAATGCTCACATTGCTGGGAGCTCTGCTGATTAGTGGCTGGCTAACATTTTTGTTGCTGAGATGTCTTTGTTTTAAAGTAATCTTTAATAAGAAAATCAAACCTGAATGATATATTTGCTCATTCGTAGACAGCAGGTGAAAGGTTTAATTATGTACACATGTATGGGTTAAATTTAGCATGAACTATGTAAATTTTCACCTCTTTATCAATCTTGATTATTAAACAAATTTGTAAACATTGTTGTTCTCATGCTTCATATATTGTTAAAGCTATACAACCTCTAATGTTATAAAGCAGAAAATTTAGCCTGCTGTAATAAAGGAATAGTGAAAAATATAACCACTGGAGGCAATTTCATGACACATCCACTGAATCCCATTAAGCTGAGCTCAACCAAATTAAGCCGGATTTTAAGTACGTATTTGAGGCAAAGTTGCAACTTGCATTCCCTAGCCTACAACCAGTAATAACCACGACATTAGTGTTTGAACAAGTCTGTTCACTCCTTGCTACTTGCTACTCACCATCATCTGCTGTTGTTCCTGTGCTGTAATTTTAGTCGAACATTTTGCGTGAATGATTGAAGCTCAGTAAAATAGAACAGCACAGATCGCCACTCAGTACTGTAACTGTAAAAGTGCAGCTTTTTATGATCTGAAAACAAACAAAAGACACATTTTAGTGGAGGCTTTGGTGTTGGCATTATTACAGTTGAAACAGTATCTCTGAACATAAGTAAAAGCAAATCTTGCTGGTTGCCTAGAATTTCAGTAGTATGTAACAAAAAATCCTTCAGGAAATGAATACAGCTATGTTGGAATTTTTGTAAGTAGGTGAAAAGCCAACGCGAATGCATGTATATAAGAAGTATAAACAGTAGCTACTTACAGATACCATAATAATAGCCGCTTACAGATGCCGTAAAACGTTTGATCAGGTGCGGATCACGCTAATCGTTGATGCATATTCTAAGAATGCTTGAAATGAATTTACTTTTAAACAAATGTGCTATTAATAAGAATTAATCTTAATAAGTAGTCATTTGTAACAATGCTGTTTATTTTCCATGCCAGTCTGGAATATGGTTGATGTGGTTGAAAAGTAACTTGAGCTCACATCTTTAAATGTCTAGCTTAAACAATGTTTTATTTCCTTCATTTCCATCACACTAATGACAACAATCATCATTTAGATGTATGAACATATACATGCTTTGGATGAACTTTGGGTAGATGAGAAATCTTAAAGAAATTCGCAAGCATTTATCGTTTGCGTAACAGAATGAACTGAATGGCCTTATAGCTCTAAAGCATATCAGAGGTTTCACCCTTTCTAGTACTAGAACATGATCTTTGGACGTTCAGAGTTACTGTTTATACTTCTTATACACGTGCATTCACATGGGCTTTTCACCTACATGCACACATTCGAACAGTGTGGTCTGTGCTCAATTTCTGGAGGATTTTTACGTAATACTGTAGTTCTGCAACCAGCAAGATTTGCTTTTATTTAGGTAAGTAACTCTTACTGTTCTAATTTCTCCTGTTTCTGCCATAAAAACTTCCAATGAAGTGAATTTGTATTTTATACTACAACTACTTTTACTACTACTACTACTGCTACTATCTCTACTACTACTACTACTACTAATAATAATAATAAAGAACAAGAAGAAGGAGTTAAATTGTAAGACAAATTCTTTTCTTTTTTTCTTAGTATTTTCCACTTTATGCCAGCTCTAGAATTAGACGTCAAGGTCATTTACACTAGGTAAAAAACACTTCAACTGAAAATCTCCTCTGCTAAACAAAGCTAGAAGTGTCTGGCTCATTACTGTGTTTATGAATTATATACAAATATATTTCTACACACACACACACACACACACACACACACATATATATATATATATATATATATATATATATATATATATATATATAAATATATATGTGTGTAGAAATATATTTGTATATATTTGTATTTGCTTTTTAAAAATCATTGTATAAAAATAAAGCATATTGATCTTTTCTTCTGTAGGTTGTGAAGGAAGATGTATCACTCAGCGCTTCTCACAATTTTGTTCCTGTTGTCTGTTCCATATGGGGTCTATTCTGGTAACATTTTGGTATTTCCAGTTGATGGAAGCCACTGGATTAATATGAAAGTTCTCATTACAGAACTACATTCAAAAGGCCACAACATCACAGTGATTCGCAGTTCAAGCAGTCTGTACATTAAAGAAGAGTCACCCTACTACAAATGCATCACTGTAGATGTTGGTCCATTTGATGATGACTTTTTTGCCAACTTTGTGGCTGTTTCACTACAAGTCCGACAACACCAAAAATCCTCCTGGGGTAAAATCATGTTTGGAATGGAAGTCTTGAAAAAGTTCTCTGAGATTCATGAGAAAATTTGCAACATGACTTCCAAGATATTTGAAAATGAGACCATGATGAAGTCTTTGCAGCAGGCTAAATTTGATATGGTTTTAGCTGACCCTGCTATGGGAGGTGGTGTGTTACTAGCACATAAACTTGGCCTCCCTCTGGTGTTCAATGTTCGCTGGACGATGCTTGGAGAGGGCCATTTTGCCATTGCTCCCTCTCCTCTGTCTTATGTACCTGTTCCTGGAGCAGAGCTAACAGACAAAATGACTTTTACTCAAAGAGTCATAAATGTGTTGACTTACTTCATCACTTACTATCAACAAGTCAGACATTTTGGCCAACCTTACCAGGCTTTTTGTCAGAAATACTTTGGACCTGATGTGGATTATTTTTCCCTTCTTCAGAATGCAGATATTTGGCTCATGAGAAATGACTTTACTTTTGAATTTCCACGACCCACAATGCCAAATGTGGTCTATATGGGTGGCTTCCAGTGCATGCCCTCCAAGCCACTTCCTGATGATCTAGAAAAGTTTGTCCAGAGTTCAGGGAAACATGGGGTCATCATAATGTCTTTGGGATCTCTTTTTGGACATCTTGAAATGGACATTGCAGATGAGATAGCAGCTGCCTTTGCCCAACTGCCTCAAAAAGTCATTTGGAGACACACTGGACCTCGGCCTTCTACCCTTGGCAATAACACATTACTAGTGAGCTGGATGCCACAGAATGACCTACTTGGACACACCAAGACTAAGGTCTTTGTAGCCCATGGAGGAACCAATGGTGTTCAGGAGGCTATCTATCATGGCGTACCCATTTTAGGCCTGCCTATAGCATTCGATCAACCTGATAACCTGTCAAGGATGAGAGAAAAGGGAACAGCTCGAGTCCTGGATATTTCTGAGTTGGACAGATCGGTATTTTTAGAGGCATTAAAGGAGATGCTGTATAATCCATCTTACAGAGAGAAGATGCAGAAGTTGTCTCGACTGCATCATGACCAGCCCATAAAACCTCTTGACCGTGCAGTCTTCTGGATTGAATATGTCATAAGGAATGGCGGTGCGCCTCACTTACGCACACAGTCATTCAGGATGTCCTGGATTACCTATCACTCTGTGGATGTAATGCTCACATTGCTGGGAGCTCTGCTGATTAGTGGCTGGCTAACATTTTTGTTGCTGAGATGTCTTTGTTTTAAAGTAATCTTTAATAAGAAAATCAAACCTCAATTGTAAAAATTGCAGTTATGTAGAAGTGTATGCGTTAAAATTATGATATTTGATATGGTTTTAGCTGACCCTGCTATGGGAGGTGGTGTGTTACTAGCACATAAACTTGGCCTCCCTCTGGTGTTATATTATATATTATAGTATGAACTATCAACTAAATTTTAGATTTAGATTCTGATCATCAAAAAAAAATCACACAAATTATTTGGAATTGCAGCAATTTCATTGTACTTTTTGTCTTATCCACTTGTGCACAACTGTCTTAAGTGTATTAAGGTAAGAGTGAATATTGCCCAAAATTTCTGATTCAAATATAATATGCTGTCTGTGGTTGAATTAGTTTACATAACATACCTCCAATTAGGAAGTTATGAGAGTTATGAGATCAAATAAATATTCATTAATTAATTTTTATCACAGCTTTTTCCGTTCAGGATTGCCAAGTATTCGGAATTTCTGGGCATAAGGCACCATTCAGAAAAAACATTCACACCCTAATTTACTAGCCAGGGTACACTTAGTTTAGCCAGTCCACCTACTGACCCATGGTTTTGAAAGGAATCTCGAGCAAAGGCTTAAACAGGGGACCCTAGAAATGTGAGGTGGCAACACTACCCACTTCTACCACTGTGACTTCACAAATGAATATATATATATATATATATATATATATATATATATATATATATATATATATATATATATATATATATATATATATACACTATATTGCCAAAAGTATTCGCTCACCTGCCTTGACTCGCATATGAACTTAAGTGACATCCCATTCCTAATCCATAGGACGTCAATATGACGTCGGTCCACCCTTTGCAGCTATAACAGCTTCAACTCTTCTGGGAAGGCTGTCCACAAGGTTTAGGAGTGTGTTTATGGGAATTTTTGACCATTCTTCCAGAAGCGCATTTGTGAGGTCACACACTGATGTTGGACGAGAAGGCCTGGCTCTCAGTCTCTGCTCTAATTCATCCCAAAGGTGTTCTATCGGGTTGAGGTCAGGACTCTGTGCAGGCCAGTCAAGTTCCTCCACACCAGACTCTGTCATCCATGTCTTTATGGACCTTGCTTTGTGCACTGGTGCACAGTCATGTTGGAAGAGGAAGGGGCCAGCTCCAAACTGTTCCCACAAAGTTGGGAGCATGGAATTGTCCAAAATGTCTTGGTATGCTGAAGCATTCAGAGTTCCTTTCACTGGAACTAAGGGGCCAAGCCCAGCTCCTGAAAAACAACCCCACCCCATAATCCCCCCTCCACCAAACTTTACACTTGGCACAATGCAGTCAGACAAGTACCGTTCTCCTGGCAACCGCCAAACCCAGACTCGTCCATCAGATCGCCAGATGGAGAAGCGCGATTCGTCACTCCAGAGAACGCGTCTCCACTGCTCTAGAGTCCAGTGGCGGCGTGCTTTACACCACTGCATCCGACGCTTTGCATTGCACTTGGTGATGTATGGCTTGGATGCAGCTGCTCGGCCATGGAAACCCATTCCATGAAGCTCTCTGCGCACTGTTCTTGAGCTAATCTGAAGGCCACATGAAGTTTGGAGGTCTGTAGCGATTGACTCTGCAGAAAGTTGGCGACCTCTTCACACTATGCGCCTCAGCATCCGCTGACCCCGCTCTATCAATTTACATGGCCTACCACTTCGTGGCTGAGTTGCTGTCATTCCCAAACACTTCCACGTTCTTATAATACAGCTGACAGTTGACTGTGGAATATTTAGGAGCGAGGAAATTTCACGACTGGATTTGTTGCACAGGTGGCATCCTATGACCCAAATGTTTGTAAAAACAGTCTGTATGCCTAGGTGCTTGATTTTATACACCTGTGGCCATGGAAGTGATTGGAACACCTGATTCTGATTATTTGGATGGGTGAGCGAATACTTTTGGCAATATAGTGTATATATATATATATATATATAAAATATACCATAGTTACATCATGACATAAATGTGATAATGCAAAAATTGCAATGCAGTTTTTGAAGGAATGTTTAATGCATGTATTAAAGCATTATGTAATTAAGCAGTTATAAAATATTATTATAGTGTATGATAATGTTAATTGAACAAAGAATTTGATTTTAATTATGAGCATTATTATCTGTGTATATTTATGATGTATGGAGATTGAAAATGTCTTAAGGATGCTTCTAGTAGATAAGAATAAACAATGCCAAACAATAAAAATGATACATGTATAATAAATAGATTGTTCCTATCATTGCAGTGTACAATTTCCACAATTTTCTTCAAACAATTTGAGTTTGCAAATCTTAAATGTACATTAATTATTTATGCATTTAAGCACTGATCAGCTGATTATACTAAACCTAAACTAATACAGAGTTTTTCTGCTACTAGGTAGTCCATCATGCATTGATTCTTTTACCATATGCCAAGCAATAAATATGATACCTGCAGATGAGTTACAATTATTGTATACCTGCGAAGTGCACCAATACACTGAAGAAAACCTTCACTGAATTGACTTAATTCAAATGTGTACACCAATTAAGTATAACATTATGACCACCTGCCTAATATTGTGTTTGTCCCCCTTTTGCTGACAAAACACCCCTGACCCGTCATGTACTGTGTATTCTGAAACCCTTCTATCAGAACCAGCATTAACTTTGAGCAATTTGAGCAACAGTAGTATCTTAAATTGAATGACCACTTCAGTGCACTTGTTGAAATAATGATGAATTAACTCGAAACACCAACATAACATTTTGTAATAATAAACTATTAAGTTGAAATAGCATCATCATATCTTGAAAATAAGGAGTTGTTAAGTCAAAATAATAAAACTTGTTTTCTTCACAGCCAGGGGTTCTCTGGGAAGCAGCATGCGGCCTAATTATGCAGCTAACATGCAATAAATTATTCTTATAGGTAGATGGTAGAATGATGAAGTCAAAATAACTAGATAAATGTAAACGTGATGAAAAAATTTGTACTCTGCACTGACTGCAATAAACCTCATCATCCAGTCTGAAGTATTTGACTTTTTCTTAGTTAGTTAAGCAAGTCTGCTCATTTGACTGAGCTAGTCGGGTCAGTGTGGTGATTTGGAGTCCCACAGATTAGCTTCAGGAGTGCCTCACTTTGAACTGAATTATTATTAGTGTTGTTTTTTACCACGCAAGTTAACAAAGGGCTTTCATATGAAACGCCTCAAGACATGTGACTGTCGCCAGTGTTCAGCAGGTGGCAGTATAAAATTTGTAGAAAGAAGACCTTGAGTTCTCCTTGCCCAGTACAGTCAACTGTCTTGAGAGCATGAAAAGCCCCATGATATCACTGTTAGATATCATGAAGTGGAATAGGCCTATAATATACTAGAAATATGCATAAAATACAGAGCATACACACACACACACACACACACACACACACAAACACACAGGCATAACATTATGAGCAGTGAGAGGTGAAGTGAATCAGACTGATGATCTCCTCATCATGGCACCTGTTAGTGGGTGGGATATATTAGGCAGCAAGTGAACATTTTGTCCTCAAAGTTGATGTGTTAGAAGCAGGGAAAATGGACAAGCGTAAGGATTTGAGCGAGTTTGACGAAGGGCCAAATTGTGATGGCTAGACCACTGGATCAGAGCATCTCCAAAACTGCAGCTCTTGTGGGGTGTTCGCGGTCTGCAGTGGTCAGCATCTATCAAAAGTGGTCCAAGGAAGGAACAGTGATGAACCGGTGACATTGATGCACGTGGGGAGCGAAGGCAACAGACGAGCTACTGTTGCTCAGATTGCTGTAGAAGTTAATGCTGGTTCTGATAGAAAGGTGTCAGAATACACAGTGAAAGGGTGGCCAACACAATATTAGGCTTAATATTATATATATATATATATATATATATATATATATATATATATATATATATATATATATATATATTATAATTCTATATAATAATGTAGATGATATATAATGTACATCTATAGATATATATAGATGTAGATATGTAGATATATAATCTACATCTATATAATGATGTAGATGATATATAATAATGTAGATACTTTTCTATATAATAATGTAGATGATACATCATATATAATATTCTGTTGTTCTGCTTATGAATGGTTTATCTTGGTGTGAATGACAGTGATATAAATTGTGGGCAGTCCACGCGACGCGAGAAAGTATCGCGAGAGCAGCCTGTGGTGAGCTGCTGCGCTCTCGGGTTTCACAGGGGGTGGATGGAGCAGGTGCTCTCTGCTTACCGCACGCTATTGCTAGGCGACCGGCGTGCCCAGTGACCCGTTTCAGGTTTGCGCTCTCACTCTAACGAGCCTGTCTTTATCATCAGCTCCCTGCTAAACCCTACGCAGAGTTTCATACCCATAGTGTCGGTAGGCTATACCTGCCAGACGAGACAGAAGATGTCTGGTTCGGGGAATGGAGTGATGCTGGTGTTCGGAGTGGCGGTGCTGCTTGCGGTGTCTGCTATGACCGGTAACGCTTGTTTATGATCTATGTGAATTTCTTGTGGCTGCCAGGTTATGTGTTGTCCTGTTTTTGCGCCCGATATCCTTATGATGATGAAGATGAGGATGGTGTGCTGTAGGTTAAAACCGGCAAGCTTTTCGGTCAAGATTTTTTTTTTGTAATTCCTTCATTAATTTCTGTGAAATGTAAAGTAAATCAATATAAGCCAACAAAGAGTTATTTAATTTCAAAAGAAATATCCTAACATGCATCTTTGCTCTTGAAATGAGCGACAATCATGTAGGTTTTATCATTTAATCAGAAGGTAAACAGGTCCATCTGAACTGAATGGATTAAGACAGACCAGCACAGTCTGTTACACACGGGATATGCGCTATTTCCATACGTCACATGGGCTTCATATAGACTAGACCCTTCTTCTACGGCTTTCAGTGAATATAAAGTCATTGTTGGAAATGAAAATGGTGTTAAGCTGAGATAAGTACTTGTGCACAGGCACCCTGCAGCACCGAAAATAGCAGCTCGATCTGCTGCATGTTGCTATTTATAGAGAGGCGCTGCAGCAGTTGGAGCATCCTCCTGGTGGTCCTCTTACAGCCTCCGGAGTGGATCATAAAGATACATCATCAGCACTTCGGGTTTGTTAAACGATTCGCAAATTAACAAGCGATTGCGTTAACCATGTTAGTAATGTGTCTTTAGCTGAATAGGCATCTGGTGTTAAACCTGAGGAATGTGCTCAGGTGGCCCTTTTAGACAGATCGAGGACCCCCTCTTCTAGTCATCTTCAGAAAGGAAGGCACTAGACTGGTTTCAGATCAGTGGAAAAGCAGCTTGCACCACCACCCCAGAACATGGCCGCACAGTGTGAATGCATCATATAGCTGTAGCCTCACTGACAAACTAATGAGGGCAACATGGCTGAATTTTCACTGCAATACTGTGAGAATACAACTTATACAATCATTCTGCCTGATTCTTGTGTAAAAAGAGTGGATTATATATCTGGATGTAGAATTGCTAGATTTGCTCCGTGAGACTTTAAACGACTACAAAGTGATTAAGGTGTTTGCAGCTTTTCTGCTGACCTCAACCTAACGTCCTCGGACATTTTCCGTGAGATCAGGTTGCAACACTTGAATAGATTGTCAGTACCTACACTTAGGTAGTCATTTCTTCCATCTTCTAACACACCGATGCATCGACCTATTTAGCCCATGAACAAGGTTTTCTTTCCCACCCTGAAGGCAACAGTGTTCACAATTCTGTTCCTCCTAAGCTCATGTGTATCTATTAGACCTACTACATGCAAACCCTTCCCACACATACAGCAACCTGACCTCCTTGCTCCTTAGATCTGCCTCACACGAACTCAAGAACGCTATTTTCAGGTCATTTGAGCAGATTACAGGATTTAGACAATGATTACATGTAATTTCTTGAAGACAAGTTTACTAATTTGTTAATTAGTGAACAGATTCTGGGTTGAAATTAATGTAACCTGGGTAAATATTGGACAGAAAACATGCTGTATTATTTAAGTGAAGTTGTGTTTTTTCAAGAATTTGACAGCTAGCTAGTTTTTTCAGCTATCTCATATTGGTCACTGATGCACTTGTAGCTTATCCATGGCCCATAAGGATATCAAATGGCCAAACGAAATAGTCTTAATAAATTTAGATTTCTGTGCATAAGGAAAATAAATGTGTGTAAGTAATGAAACCCAAGTGCTGGGAAAAACTCTCCATTCAATCCGCACTGCCAACTCAGATGCTGGGTAATTAATTAAATTAGAGAATTAACCCAGCAAAAGGTCTGGGGAGAAAACATAGTCCAGTGTGCAGATATACTAATCAGATTTTGAGCAGGAAGATGCAGATCTTAATTACCTGAATATTAATACCAAGCGTAAATGGCACAGACAAAATTAAGAGAAGAGAAAAAGTTACAGCAGCTGCTAAATGGAAATTTAATGAATATGTAATTGGGAAGCATCCCCACCAATGCACACATACACCTTATTCCTTGGTAAAGTAGCAAGGAGTGCAGACCACACCCAGAACTAAATGACAAATTATAACACTTTTCAAGAAATGTTGTTGAATTTAGGGGGAAGATAAGAAGGTGGTGGATGCTGAAAAAAGTAAGATGGGATTATTAACTAGGAAAAAGGTAGAGCTCCCAAACTGCAGTTATTTCATAACTACGTACACTGATCAGGCATAACATTATGACCACTGCCAGGTAAAGTGAATAAGAATGATGATCTCCTCATCATGGCACCTGTTAGTGGGTGGGATATATTAGGCAGCAAGTGAACATTTTGTCCTCAAAGTCGATGTGTTAGAAGCAGGAAAAATGGGCAAGTGTAAATTTGAGTTGACCAAGGGCCAAATTGTGATGGATAGACCACTGGATCAGAGCATCTCCAAAACTGCAGCTCTTGTGGGGTGTTCCCGGTCTGCAGTGGTCAGTATCTAACCAAAGTGGTCCAAGGAAGGAACAGAGGTTAACCGGAGACAGGGTCATGGGTGGCCAAGGCTCACTGATGCACGTGGGGAACGAAGGCTGGGCCCGTGTGATCCGATCCAACAGACGAGCTACTGTTGCTCAGATTGCTGAAGAAGTTAATGCTGGTTCTGATAGAAAGGTGTCAGAATACACAGTGCAGGACGGGTCAGGGCTGTTTTGGCAGCAAAAAGAGGACCAACACAATATTAGGCAGGTGGTCATAATGTTATGCCTGATCAGTGTATATACTGCGCTTTCGTAGACAACTTTGATGTTTTTGTCTTGGATTTTCAGTTCTCCAAATGCAGCAAAACCTCAACAGCCTGCTCGCTCAATTAATTTCGTTCAAAGCATATGATAAAAGGATATGGCTTTAATATCTTCAGAGCTGCAGTGTACATGTCCTCTGAGGGTCTTCAAGTATCATCAACAACAGCTCCTTAGAGCGTGCTAAAGGTTAACCTTCTGCTCTCTACTCACGAATACACTGACTGCTACTGATTTCTGACTCTTACTTAATTTGCCCAGTTGAATGTGAGCTAAAACATATTCCTTTTAACACCTTCTGCGCATTAATGTTCATTGCCTTACGAGTAGTCACTATTTTACTTTAAAATATTGTGTAATTAAATAGGGTGGTGGATGTGTGTGGAAAGTGCGCTGCTCCCTCCTTCCCCAGATGACATGGGTCTTACCTGCTCTGTTGCTGTAGGGTGCTACTATGGAAACAGAGGTCATCTTTCAGAGCACACCCACACAAGAGTAGGTAGATGTCTCAATGAAACATGGAACATCAAAGCAGAAGCATTATTCAAGGTCATCTTGCTTCATCCATGGACTTGAATTTCATGGGGTCTTTATTTAGAAATATCTTTCTGTCTCTTCTGTTCAGCCACTGTATAGAGATTTGAATGTTTTATAATCTTTTTATTTTAAAAACACATTTTTCCTCTTTATGTCCTTGCAGTGTCTCTCACTTCCCACACATCCTCCATTTTAATAGATAACCTCAAAGGTCCTACATCACAGAAGCATTTGTCTCTACCGTGATATTGCAGGTGTGCTGATGCACTTTTTCCAACAGTGCGATGAAACACACAACATATGTCCATCAACACTATAATATCAGGCTAATGGCATTGTTTGTCTTTTAGTTTTGTGAGCCAGACCTGTAGCTTTCATCATGCATGTTTTATCAATGGAATGTTCTAGGAAAAGCCAATCGCAGAGAAAATTGGGTGCTGTAAACACTGCAAAATATGATCTCCTGACTATATCATCCTCACGGTCCCACAGATTTTCAAAATCGTTGTTTTTCAGCTGAAAAGCGGCATATGGAGGTCTGCGTACGAGAAAATGCTAAGAGACGTTCAGATTGCAATCGTCATGGCCCACAAGCTGGTGGTTAGAAAAGTGTGCAGAAAATATCAGATGCTTTGCTTCAGGGAGTGTCAGACGATTAAATATCTTGTCATCATGGAATACACTGCAGAGGTTTTCGGGGATTTATTTATGAATGTAGTGACTGTAGAGAACTGTGCTCTGACTTTGTACCAGAATCCATCATTTATCTTTATATGTTGCAGAGTTGCATTCAATTTTATGCTTGCTGCATTACCGATGAAGATGCAGCATCCTCATGAAGCGAATGCTCAGGGGAAAAAATGTGAGGGTATGAAAATCACTTTAGCATTAACACTTAATTTACTGTTATTACTGTTATACATTAAGACTATAACTGGGTTGGGTGTTTAGTAAACCTGTAAGTGCTGGAAAAGTAGGACAGGATTGCCTAGATTCGGATGGTATAATCTTTTACATAGATACCATAAAAACGACTTAAGGATAGTTTATCTTGTGGGTTTTAAAATTTTCTTCAGGTGGCCCATATTTTTAACTTGACCCATTTAACCTAAACAATGCATCTAACTAAAAAATTTATAACACAAAAAGAGATACACTTACGTAATTCAGCAGGTAGGACTTAAAACTATCTGGTTCCACTATGGTTCACAAGAAGAGAGGGCTACATGCTTATCAGGACCTCAGCTTTCCACTTCTCTACAAAATATATATTGTAGAGATCAGTAGCATTATCACCCATGCTTTCTTTGAAAAGAATACATGTTTATCTATCTAGCTTGACCCTGATGGGTTGCTCACAGCAGGCACACTGTCCTAACATACTTGATTAGTGGTGGAATAGTTAATGAATCCAAATTCTTATAGACCCTAGCTCCTGTTTTTGTTTTTGTTTTTTCTTGTCTGGCTCAGAAGCAGCATCACTGCTCACTGCTGTCTTCTCTTGTGCTTCCTCCTGCTTGCGCTAAAGGATGGCAAACATTTTCACTTTCTTGTGGAGCTGCTGGCCTAGTCTTTAATGATACAGATTTAAGATAAGATTAGATAAAACTTTATTGATCCCACAGTGGGGAAATTCAGTTGTCAACAGACAGTTAACGTGCAGGTTTTTAACCTAAAGACAGAAAGAAAGAGAATTTAAAAGACAGATAGTAAAAGATGTAAAAATTATAAAAGAAAATAAATTAATAAAAAATATTGCACAATACCAATAATAATAAACTAAATAACAATACAAATAGTAAAAGAAAGTAAGATTATATAAAATTATAAACATATAAAAAAAATATAAAATATGAAATTATAAAATTTGTGCCTGTTATAAGTTATTGTTGGCTCTGTGTTTTTTTGCGTGTCTTTTTTAAGTGCCTAGCCTATTCCCTTTAATGGAGGCGCTATCATTTGGACAATCATTTAATGTTGCAGTTGACCATAAATTCTGACTGTACATCATCATTATCCTCTGCTGCTATAGTTTAAGGGCTACATGTTTATAGCTATGTCATCCTACAAAATTTCACAGTAATCTAACTGTTGTATAGTGTTTGCTGCATAAAATAATTGATGCCTTTTCTTTACATTTATTCTTCTAATTTGCCAAAATGTTCTATACATATAATAATAGCTATAAAAATTAGCTATAATTTTAATTAATTAATTAATAGCTAGCATTCAGAATGTGCTTACTGTATGTTGTCAGACTTCCCAGAATTATTTTGCGCAGGATCTCATATTTTTAAGTGAAGCAACACAACATGATTCACAGACCTATGGACTGGTCACTGTCATTTGGTGGTGATGACTATAACTATGGACTGTTTTGTAATAATCACAGAATTCCCTTTCGGAGGTTGTGTGTAGTACTTGTAACTCCAACAAAAAAAAAACCTCAAGCAAGCAAGTGGTTTTAACATTAAATCGGGATGAAGTGGTCAGATACACAGGTCACATTACAAAGGAATTACACATTTATGAACACTGGAGCATAGTGGAAACAGTGTGGTGCTTGTGATGCATTTACTATGGTCATTCATTAATCATCAGTAAATCCTTTATTCTGGTCAGGGTTGCTGTGGTTTCAGTGAATAATTTATACTTTGGGAAATAGAAGCAACTACTGTATGTTCATTAGATACTATTACAGGCAGGTACAAAACAAAAATAACGCTTGCTAGAGAAAGCAGAGCTGGTCAGACTTTCTGTGGGGGTCTGGGATATATTATCTAGTTAGAAGTTTGTCGACACCTGATCCCAGCCATCTCCCAAACTGTTGGAAGCACACAGTTGTATAGGATGTCTGTATTCAGTTCCACTTCGTTGGTACAAGCTCCAATATATTTTAGCATGACAGTACCTCTGTGCACAAAGCACAGTCCATAAAGACATGGTTTGCAATGTTGGACTGGAAGAAATAAAGTGTCCTGCACAGAACCTTAACTTCAACCTTAGTAAACACTTTTAGGAATTCTGACTGTGCCCCAGTCTTCCACACCCAACATCAGTGTCTGACCTCATTAATACTGCATAATTAAACCCCCACAGCCATGCTCCAAAATCTTGTGGATTTCTGGATTACAGATGAATGTGATGGTCTAGCATGCCGGATTATAAAAAAAAAGATACATTAGAACCAACTTAATGATTTTCAGTGTTAAGGTATTCATGCATATATTATATTTATTAAAGCTGTATGTGTATAGTTTTGTTTTTAGAAATGCATTTGAAATAGCATTTGCAAAAATGACTTAACAGGATTACCCCAATACAATTGAAGCACTCTCTTATTTTCAGAGCCATCAATCAATGCATCAGACCACCTCACCCTACTAACAGATTACCATGGGCCGCCAGTCACACTCCAGTGTAACCTGACTTCCACATACAATCAACAGGAGAGCTTTTGGATGAAGAACGGAGAGGAGATCCAAGGAACCCGGACAGAGCTGAAGGCCATTGAGTACACGTAGGCAGTGCATACTATAAATAGCGTATTACTTAAATAATGACAGCCTATTTTTATGACTGGTGTATTCTGTGCTTTTGACCAATTTTTCATACTAAATATAAAACAACGCCCTGCATTAATTCATTCATTGCACACATTTCAATTAGATACCCACCGGGTTATATTTTGCAGAAATGTTCGATCTTGATTACTTCTCTACCTCAGAGAGCATGAAACTAGGACAGAATACTTATTAGTGTCAGGCAGGACAAGACGTGTGTGGCTTTTCTGGGAACTACCCACCAACTGTGCTTAAAACACCAATTTGCAAATCTATTCTGGAAAAATATTAAGAAAATGTGTATTAGTATATTAGAAAATATAATTGATTAACTATTTATACAAACCAGAGCAATATTTCTGATTTGTTTTATTTTTTTTAACCTCATCATAACCTGGTGCACAAAGCAAGAAAGTTTAAGGCTAAAATTATAAAAGGAATCTTTTACAGCATTTGGCCTTAGCACGGTCAAGTCAAGAAACTTTTATTGTCATTTTAACCACATGTAGCTGATACTGTCATTATACTTGGTTGGTTCTCTAATATTTGGAGAAAACGGTTTCTCTGATCACTCAGACGTGACCATTTTTTGTAGCAAGATTCGCAAATATGGTCCAAGGTCCAATGAAATTCATCTAGTTAACAGAAGAATCCTTTCGTAAATCTGTCTTATGAATAAAGAATTGAATGGTTTAAATGCTGCATTGATTTACATAATTGCTGGGAATAAAAAACAGCTTACATCAGCTGCACACAAGACATTGGGTTAATGTTAAAACGTGTTTTATCCAGTCAAGTGAGAAATGTAAAATAAAATTCTGCATGCTTTGTAGTGCTGTGAAGGTGCATTCCACTAGCATAGAGCGGATCTTTTTGTCTAGCTAGAGGGAATTATTATTGAAATCAATTCAGAGTTATTCTCACTGTTTCTCTTTATTGTGAAATGAAATATTTCCATCCACAGGACTTAAGGGCTCAATGAATGGTTTAATGAGAGAGAAAAAAAAGAGAAGCATCTATCAGGTATAAGGTAGCAGTAGAAGGGGCTATTGAGAACAATAGACCAGTAGTGCATTTTTACTTTTGCATGTAGTGTTTCTCTAATTTATGTCACACTTGTCAGTTATTTTGTTTTATTCGACTTACTTTTGTTTGTGAATAATATTAATAATGTCACACAATAACACCAGCTGACAGAGCTGACAGTGGTACCCTATGCCGTTAACAAAACTACTATTTCTTGTGAACAGTATCCTTAAACCGAGGGCAGATGATGCTGGAGAGTATATGTGTGTGTACATATTTGAAAATGGCCCACCCGTCAATGCCACCATTGAAGTGAAAGGTATGATTTTCCCAAGTTATCTTAAGTGTTTAAAAAGCTTAAGGTTGCTTGTTTAGACATTTTCAGACAGATTTCCAGTGTGTACCTGTATTTTCAAAAATATTAGCAGATAGATATTAGATTTCTCTGTAGGACACAAATGGTGTTATTAATAATTAATCATTGTAGTGCATTTTAATGTGTTTTAGATGTGTTTAGATGTGTTTCTTTTCTAATCTGAGTCAATGCATTTCAATAAGTAACATTCCTGATGTCCTGTTTAATACTGGCATTGCAACCTGGTACCTAAATATAATTAGGGTTATTAATCACCCTAATCACATGGGTTTTTTGGCTCGGTATGACTGGCCTACAGGCAACAGTCAGCAACAGCAGCTGAAAATCATGTGACTCAGTCAGTGAAGGACAAAGTCATGAAACAAGGAGTTAAAATGGAGGCCAGGATGACTGCGCAGGACTGTTAGCTATCTTTCTCTCTCCTGCAATTTTCTGTCTTGATTGCTTCAGATATTGCAGAAGTAATGAATAGTGCCACTTTCTTTTTTATGACAAAGTAGACTACATTTTGTTGTGTTTTTTTGCTGTATGCTACAGGGATGAAAAGCTTGCTGTGTAAGAAAGGGCTCGATGGCATGATCAGTTTGATGTGATGTTCAGTTTGGTTGTCTCTCTCTGGCTATATTTCATTCTGTAGTACCTATATGGTTGCTTGTTCAGGGAGTTCGTGATTAAACACTCCCTTTTCTCATATGAATGGAACTTAGACCTTCATTGTATACCACTATGTAGAATAATAGATAGTAATATACACTATATTGCCAAAGGTTTTGGGACACCCCTCCAAATCATTGAATTCAGGTGTTCCAATCATTTCCATGGCCACAGGTGTATAAAATCCAGCACCTAGGCATGCAGACTGCTTCTACAAACATTTGTGAAAGAATGGGTCGCTCTCAGGAGCTCAGTGAATTCAAGCGTGGTACCGTGATAGGTTTCCACCTGTGCAATAAGTCCATTCATGACGTTTCCTCATTACTAAATATTCCACAGTCAACTGTTAGTGGTATTATAACAAAGTGGAAGCAACTGGGAACAAACTCAGCTACGAAGTGGTAGACCAGGTAAAATCACAGAGAGGGGTCAGAGCATGCTGTGGAGCACAGTGTGCAGAAGTCACCAACTTTCTGCAGAGTCAATCGATACAGACCTCCAAACTTCATGTGGCCTTCAGATTAGCTCAAGAACAGTGTGTAGAGAGCTTCATGAAATAGGTTTTCATGTCAGAGCAGCTGCATCCGAGCCTTACATCACCAAGTGCAATACAAAGCATCAGATGCAGTGGTGTAAAGCATGCTGCTACTGGACTCTAGAGCAGTGGAGATGTGATCTCTGGGGTGACCGATCACGCTTCTCTGTCTGGCAATCCGATGGACAAGTCTGGGTTTGGCGGCTGTCAGGAGAACGCTACTTACCTGACTGGATTGTGCCAAGTGTAAAGTTTGGGGGAGGGGGGATTATGGTGTGGGGTTGTTTTTCAGGGGTTGGGCTCGGCCCCTTAGTTCCAGTGAAAGGAACTCTTAATGCTTCAGCTTCATACCAAGACATTTTGGACAATTTCATGCTCCCAACTTTGTGGGAACAGTTTGGGAATGACCCCTTCCTGTTCCAACATGACTGTACACCAGTGACCAAAGAAAGGTCCATAAAGACATGGATGATTGAGTCTGGTGTGGAGGAACTTGACCGAACTGCACAGAGTCCTGACCTCAACCTAAATAGAACACCTTTGGATGAATTAGAGCGGAGACTGTGAGCCAGGCCTTCTCGTCTAATATCGGTGCCTGAGCTCACAAATGCGCTTCTAGAGGAATGGTCAAAAATTTCCATAAACACACTCCTAAACCTTGTGGAAAGCCTTCTATGAGGAGTTGAAGCTGAAGGTGGGCCAACTCCATATTAAACCCTATGGATTAAGAATGGGAGGTCATTAAATTCATGTGCATGTAAAGGCAGATGTCCCAAAACTTTTGGCAATATTGCATATTTCATATTTTGCAAATGTGAAAGAAAAATGGCTTTGTAATACATTCATTAAAATAAGGTTTTTATGTAGACTTTGGCTTTATGTCCTTTATGTCCTTTTTGTTTATCTCCTTTAGCTGCTCCAGACATCACTGGACACAAGCGCAGTGAGAATAAGAATGAGGGAGAAAGCGCTGTCCTCTACTGCAAGTCGGTTGGCTACCCTAACCCTGTCTGGTCCTGGCGCAAGCTAGACAACGGTGTCCCTTTTGTATGTTTTACTCTTTTCCAGCATATTACCGCTGTTTATTTCAGTCTCATAATGGCATTCTCTCTTGATTTGTTCACAATTCTAACCACTTGTGAAAAAAGCTGTGAGCTGAAAACCCACTGCGTCACTGAGTTACACCAAACAAGAGTTAGTCCACGACATCTTAGATGTTGTATTAATGATAATAATAACCAGCTGCATGATTTTCGTTACATGAATGAATTTAATAATGTTGTTAACATTGTATAAACTATACATTTATGCAGCTTCAATTCGGCACAATAATCACACTGTTCTTTATGTTCACCTCAGCAGGGTTAAATGTCTGTTGCTGCTACTCTGTTGAATTAAGGAAATGCATTTTCTCCTGTGAAATTAGACATCAGGTTAACTAGATTCTAGTTAGAACATCAACTTGTCAGTTTAGAATATTCCTTTCTGTTAACAAAAAGCTGCACTGAATCTGAATGCATTCAACGATCCTCTGCACTTCTACCTGGTATATTGCTCAAGCTGCTGTTTGGTATAGAGATAAGTTTTTGACTGAACTCTTGAACACATTGACAGTTTTTGGTACTGATGTGTCACTTGACTATTTACATGTGTAAAAAAAAGACAGGCTTTGACTTCATGGTTTCCATTACAGTACAAATCCATAATTACTGTCTTAACCTGATAACGTCCTCTTAAATCACATTGCTCTTAATCGTCCTCGTAAATCACCTTGCAGGAGATTGACAACTCCTCCCGCCGCTTTTTCATCAGCAGCAAGGACAACTACACAGAGCTGTCAATCATTAACCTGGACATCAATTCTGATCCTGGAGAATACGAGTGCAACGCCACTAACATTGTTGGCACTTCTCGCATGACCTCAGTGCTTCGTGTGCGGAGTCACCTGGCTCCCCTCTGGCCCTTCCTGGGCGTCGTTGCTGAAGTCCTCATTTTGATCCTCATCATTGTCATCTATGAGAAACACAAGAAGCCTGATGACGTTCAAGATGGTGAGTGAATATGTGAAATCTGGCTTAGAATCCTGAAACAGTTTTCCGTTCTTTGTACACAATGGAAAATAACTAATGTATTTGGATAAAGATTTTGGATACAGCTCTATATATATATATATATATATATATACATACACACTATATTGCCAAAAGTATTCGCTCACCCATCCAAATAATCAGAATCAGGTGTTCCAATCACTTCCATGGCCACAGGTGTATAAAATCAAGCGCCTAGGCATGCAGACTGTTTTTACAAACATTTGTGAAAGAATGGGTCGCTCTCAGGAGCTCAGTGAATTCCAGCATGGAACTGTGATAGGATGCCACCTGTGCAACAAATCCAGTCGTGAAATTTCCTCGCTCCTAAATATTCCACAGTCAACTGTCAGCTGTATTATAAGAACGTGGAAGTGTTTGGGAACGACAGCAACTCAGCCATGAAGTGGTAGGCCACGTAAACTGACGGAGCGGGGTCAGCGGATGCTGAGGCGCATAGTGCGAAGAGGTCGCCAACTTTCTGCAGAGTCAATCGCTACAGACCTCCAAACTTCATGTGGCCTTCAGATTAGCTCAAGAACAGTGCGCAGAGAGCTTCATGGAATGGGTTTCCATGGCCGAGCAGCTGCATCCAAGCCATACATCACCAAGTGCAATGCAAAGCATCGGATGCAGTGGTGTAAAGCACGCCGCCACTGGACTCTAGAGCAGTGGAGACGCGTTCTCTGGAGTGACGAATCGCGCTTCTCCATCTGGCAATCTGATGGAGATTGGAGATGGAGATGGGTTTGGCGGTTGCCAGGAGAACGGTACTTGTCTGACTGCATTGTGCCAAGTGTAAAGTTTGGTGGAGGGGGGATTATGGTGTGGGGTTGTTTTTCAGGAGCTGGGCTTGGCCCCTTAGTTCCAGTGAAAGGAACTCTGAATGCTTCAGCATATCAAGACATTTTGGACAATTCCATGCTCCCAACTTTGTGGGAACAGTTTGGAGCTGGCCCCTTCCTCTTCCAACATGACTGTGCACCAGTGCACAAAGCAAGGTCCATAAAGACATGGATGACAGAGTCTGGTGTGGATGAACTTGACTGGCCTGCACAGTCCATGTCTTTATGGACCTTGCTTTGGTCACTGGTGTGCAGTCATGTTGGAACAGGAAGGGGTCATCCCTAAACTGTTCCCACAGAGTTGGGAATATGAAATTGTCCAAAATGTCTTGGTATGAAGCTGAAGCATTAAGAGTTCCTTTCACTGGAACTAAGGGGCCGAGCCCAACCTGAAAAACAACACCTGAATTCACTGATTTGCAGGGGAGTCCGAAAACTTTTGGCAATATAATGTATGTTTTTTATAAGAAATGTGAATTTTTTTTTAAAAATTAGGTGACTATTTGGACTGCTTTGACAGGCATGTGATGATAATCACACCATTGTTTTGTCCTTACAGCCTTTCAAAGTATCCTCTGTGGAACCAATACTGATATACTACCACACTTAATAATTTAGTTAAAGGAGGACCAGCCTACACACACACACACAAACACACACACACATACACACAAATGAGGTCACTCAAGTGGCTTTAATCCAGTAGGAAAAAATGCCAACATTAAATTATTGATTCTGCTGAGGTCTAATCTGAAGACACTTCTAAGCAAAGACGAGCTCCATATACACTTTACACTTGCTAAATAATTTTATTCTATATAATAGAGTTAGCCTGTTTGAAGCCAGAAATGCAAAACATGGGCCTGAATGGATTTGCATGGGTCTTTTGCTGCACACTCAGGTGTGCTGTTGAATAGTGCCACCTGGTGGCTAAAAATGATACTTTGCATGAAATAATATTTTGGAACATTAAGTGGTAGTCCTTAAAGTTGATAGATTTTCATACTATAACACACCTTTCTCTCCCTGATTTGCATAACCTAAAACACTGGGTGGTAAGTGAGAGAACCTGCATGGTGTTTAAGTTTGCTGTCCATCCAGACATTTTCCACTATACTGCATTATGTTTTGTCGCTTTAATCCACTGGTCTTTTGCTGGACTCTTTATTTGAAATGAAATCTTCCTTGTTTATGTATTGAGTTTAACCTGACATCATGGAAAATTTCATTTACCCCGCTTCACATGGTCAAATGTTATATTTATGTTGACATGAGCATGACATTGCTACATGCTTTACAATAGGCCATCATCATTCAATTCAATTCAAAGTGTAAGAAAACCAAAGAAAATCATTCGCTCTGATCATTAACGCAAATGTGTCATTACTATTATTGCTTCAACAGCATAAAAATTGTGAATATGATATTTTACTAATCTGTAGCCTGTATTATTAACCAACCTGAAGACATTGTGCATGATGGAGTCCCGTGCATTAGAACATATCTGACCTGCTCTAATGCCTTTAAATCTGTCGTAGTCTTTGCTTGTAAGACTTGATTAAAGAAAATCGCCAAAGCTCTTTATCTGACAATGTTAATGTTTTATTTCCTAATCTGCTCAAGATGATGAATCAGCTGGGCCAATGTAAGTATCAGACCACTCATTTTCTCTCATATCCTGTTAACTAGCGCTATTGATACTTAACACACCTCATATATCACAAGGTCCAATTTTTCCTTTATTTTAAGAATAAAGCACATTATTAAATGATGCTTTGTAGTAAAAATACACTATTCTGTCCATATCAGCTCCATATCTCATCTTAGTTTAAGGTCTTATTTTGATTATTGTGATATATTATATTTTACTGTCGGTACTTTATTAATATACAGAACACCAGCTTGTGAGGCTAAAATTCTCAAGAAAATTTCAGGACAACTCAGTCATAGCTTTGTAATACAGTAGTATTAAGGTACTGGTGAATGTTTGATGAATCTGTGATGTCTCCCAGGAAAACTAATTCAACTAACAATCACAAAGACAAAAACCTACGTCAAAGGAATACAAATTAAAACCACTAGTACGGTAAGTGACCGTTTCCACTTTCTTCTTATAAAGATAAAGTTATTTACAAATATCCAAATAGAAATAGTTCTAGCGTCATTAACACCTGCTGTTGATATGGCTAATCTATTTTCTGTTCTTTTTTGTTTTGTTTAGACGAATTCGAAGACATTCATATCATGACCATTTGAACGTAACAGCTCATTGTATAAGAAAGCAAATATTTGGTGTTAAGAAAGTGTTTGTGAGGTGAAATATCAATGACCACTCAAGGCATGCCTTATGAATGTGATGGCGAGAGGATGTATGCTGGGAAACGTTACTAATAACAGTGTAAATATTATGAACATTTTCTTGCATGATTGTGTTGCTTTCGATATTTTTATCTTTTCTCCAAAATGCCTTTTGTTTTGTTTTTTCATGTCAAAGAACTAGAGATATGTAGTGCATGCAATATTAACCTACTGTCTGGGAAAGATGTGAGGTTTTATGTGTGTATTTCAGTGTCAACACGTAAATACTATTAATAATTCAATCAAATCATCAGCTTTGTGTTGTTAGCCAATGGACCCCCATGTTTCTTGTATGACAGTTTTTGTACAGTTGATCATTTCACTGCATATCTTTTAGTAAAATGGCTTACCTTTGCATTAGTAACTTTATTTAAGTCATAGGTTTTAATAATGGATAAGGGCTTTACAATGTCCTGTAATGATTCATTTTGACATATATATATTGTACATGAATTTATTTATGTATGTATCCTGCCACTGGAGATATCCATAGTTATCTGAATGTTATCCATCCTGATGCACTAAGTGTTCAGACGAATTCTGAATTGGTAATGTCATTTTCTAATGCTAAACCTTATCTATGACTCGGCTTTTTACATATGCATACTATACAGCATGGCTTTTATTCTATGCAATATTTGTTCATAAATATATAATTATATATATATATATATATATATATATATATATATATATATATATATATATATATATATATATATATATATAGTAGAATAAGCATTTTTTACTATTGGCTTTTAGTTGTGTGTTAAAGCTTTAATATAATAGGTTTGCCATTGATAGCTAAGTGCACTGTTCAGACTAAGAATGAGCCCTGGAAATATCCAGCTTCACACAGCACCATTACATCAAGAGCAAGAGCTCCCTGCCAGTGCAGAGGCCCAACGCTACAGACAAAAGAAACTGAGACAAAGCGGACGGTCATATAGCACTTCCATATCATTTTTAACAATTAAACATTCTAATATTATTCTTTTGTGTCTGTTGTTTTTTTTCCCAGGTAAATTGATTATAAACCTTAGAATGTGAACACACCAAACATAAGATTACACTGATTAAGCATAACATTATGACCACCTGCCTAATATTGTGTTGGTCCTCTTTTTGCTTCCAAAACAGCCCTGGCCCATCCTGCACTGTGTATTCTGACACCTTTCTATCAGAGCCAGCATTAACTTCTTCAGCAATCTGATCAACAGTAGCTCGTCTGTTGAATCGGATCACACGGGCCAGCCTTCGCTCCATACGGGCATCAATGAACCTTGGCCGCCCATGACCCTGTTCACCACTGTTCCTTCCTTGGACCACTTTTAACAGATACTGATCACTGCAGACCGGGAACACCCCACAAGAGATGCAGTTTTGGAGATGCTCTGATGCAGTGGTCTAGCCATCACAATTTGGCCCTTTGTCAAACTCACTCAAATCCTTACACTTGTCCATTTTTCCTGCTTCTAACACATCAACTTTGAGGACAAAATGTTCACTTGCTGCCTAATATATCCCACCCACTAACAGGTGCCATGATGAGGAGATCATCAGTCTTATTCACTTCACCTCTCAGTGCTCAGAATGTTATGCCTGATCGGTGTATACTGCCTTTTTCCTTATGGTACGTAATATATGATGTGCTATTATCTTAGAAGCATACAGAATAGTATCTACACAAAGGATGGGAACAAAAAGTAACCTTAGCCTTAAAACCATGCATTTTGATTCAGAAATATGTCAATCCAAATGTGCACCTCTGATATGCAAGTAATTAACATATAACTATATAACTAATAACTATAACTAATCTTAATATAGGTTTATTGAATGCATAATTACCCAGATGTTCCTAAATATACCTCAATTTTCTATTCATTTGCAGTTATACAGATCTATATGTTGTGATTGCAGATGTTTAATAGCAACAGTTGCTCTCTGTGAAACAGCACCAACTCTGGCAGCACTTATAACTGTATAGCAGAGGGTTGAATTATTTTTATATTTTGATAAAAAACTATGATAGAAATGATTGTTATCATTGAACATATTAACTGAACACTCACAAATCACAAACTTTATTAACACTAAGAGCTGTATACCTGGAAATGAAAGCTTTTTTTCATTACCTAATGTAAACACATTAATGCACATACTTTATATACTATATGGACAAACTCATTGGCACACACCTCTTAATTATTGAATTCAGGGGTTTCAATCAAACCCATTGTACACATTGGTACTGTGATAGCTTTGCAATAAGTCAGTTTGTGAAATTTCATCTCTGCTAGATATTCCACAGTCAACTGTAAGTGGTTTATTTGGAAAGGGGAAACATTGGAAAGCCATGAAGAGGAAGACCACGTAAAATCACAACACATAGTCACAGTGTGTTGAAAAAATTGTCACAGAATGGTGCGAAAAATACAAAAACAAACTAAAACACCTTGTGGAAAAGCGAGAAAAAGGGATAATGACCAAAACAGGAACACACAACATGTTAACCCTTGAGGTGGTTGAGCTAAAGCAGATGACCACATCAGGTTCCTCTCCTGTCAACCAAGAACAAAAATCTGTCAAAAGTCCAGATTCACTGAGAATGGACAGTTGAAAATTAGTAAAAGTTCGGGTGAATTTTTATATCCAGTTTGGCCAATGAGACTGTGAACACCTGGCAAGGAGTGTATATACTGTATGAACATATGAAAATTCCTGGCTTTAAATTGATTATTACCCACATGGGCTGTATCAGTAGTCCAAAATAACATGAGAACACATGAGCCAAATATACATTGGTCAGGCAAAACATTCTAAACAGTGACAGGTGAAGTGAATAACACTGATGATCTCCTCATCATGGCACCTGTTAGTGGGTGGGATATATTAGGCAGCAAGTGAACATTTTGTCCTCAAAGTTGATGTGTTAGAAGCAGGAAAAATGGACAAGTGTAAGGATTTGACCAAGTTTGATGAAGGGCCAAATTGTGATGGCTAGACCACTGGATCAGAGCATCTCCAAAACTACAGCTCTTGTGGGGTGTTCCCGGTCTGCAATGGTCAGCATCTATCAACAGTAGTGAACCCGGAGACAGGGTCATGGGCGGCCAAGGCTCATTGATGTACGTGGGGAGCGAAGGCTGGCCCGTGTGATCCGATCCAACAGACGAGCTACTGTTGCTCAAATCGCTGAAGAAGTTAATGCTGGTTCTGATAGAAAGGTGTCAGAATACACAGTGCATGATGGGTCAGGGCTGTTTTGGCAGCAAAAGAACCAACACAATATTAGGCAAACCAACACAATATTAGGCAGGTGGTCATAATGTTATGCCTGATCAGTGTAAGTACTAAGTATATCTTTATTAATGTAGTACTTTTCTAAACCTTAATTACAAACAACTAAACAGTACTTAATAAACTACAATCCTTTACATAAAACACATTAAGCAATAAAACTGCCCACAATGCAAAGTGCTATGGTATGATAAATCATAAAAGGATCATAAAATATCATCAGTCATTCATCCATGATACAAGGCAGCAATATACCCTGGATGGCATACCAGTCCAGGCACACACACACGCACACACACACACACACACACACACACACACACGCACACACACACACACGCACACACACACACGCGCGCACACACACACACACACACACATTCAGGCACTCGTTCACATTTATAAGCAATTTAACATAGTCAATCCAACTACTCACATGCTTTTGGGAGGATGAGGAAACAGGAGAACCCAGAGAAGCACAGTGAGAACAGGAGCTGTGTGTGGCAACCCTACCTAAACCCTACCTAAAAGGTACAATTATGATAAGAAAAAAACAAACACTAAGGGCAATTAATAGCCAGATTTTAAAATGGGTTGTAAACATTTCTTAAATTCTTCTTGCACAGTCCTTGGAACAAGCCAGGGACACTTAAGAGTCTTCACATTATGCAGGGAGATAACAATTCCCGAAATATATTCAGGAGCTTCTGTGTATAATTCCTGCACTTCTTACAAAATTCTTTTAACCAGTGCAGAAGTAAATGTGTAAACATGATGATGCCTAATGACTTATATGACTTATATGACTAATTACTTATATTATATACACCAATCAGGCATAACATTATAACCACCTGCCTAATATTGTGTTGGTCCCCCTTTTGCTGCCAAAACAGCCCTGACCCGTCATGCACTGTGTATTCTGACACCTTTCTATCAGAACCAGCATTAACTTCTTCAGCAATTTGAGCAACAGTAGCTCGTCTGTTGGATCGGATCACACGGGCCAGCCTTCTCTCCCCATGTCCATCAATGAGCCTTGGCCGCCCATGACCCTGTCCCCGGTTCAACACTCTTCCTTCCTTGGACCACTTTTGATAGATACTGACCACTGCAGACCGGGAACACCCCACAAGAGCTGCAGTTTTGGAGATGCTCTGATCCAGTGGTCTAGCCATCACAATTTGGTCCTTGTCAAACTTACACAGATCCTTACGCTTGTCCATTTTTCCTGCTTCTAACACATCAACTTTGAGGACAAAATGTTCACTTGCTGCCTAATATATTTTTTATCTTTTTATCTTTTGTATGTCGCTCTGGATAAGAGCGTCTGCCAAATGCCAGAAATGTAAATGTAAATGTGTTATATCCCACCCACTAACAGGTGCCATGATGAGATCATCAGTGTTTTTCACTTCACCTGTCAGTGATCATAATGTTATGCATGATCGGTGTATATACCTAATAACTTTTATACTTTTATATTACTTCTTCACACCATACTGCATGGACATATCCTCTCTCCTTTTTTTGGTGTGGCATATTACACATTACATAACATGTTAAATTATAAGAACCTCTCCTACCCTTGGTTCATTTCTACAAAGCCAATACTATAATTTAATGAGATCAAAGCAGGACACAACTCTAATAATAATGAGTCAACAAACAGTATCACATTGCTTTAATGTAAAATATTTTCATTTCAAAACTATAAACTATATTTCTTCAGTCAAAGACGTCTTATACTGTATATTTAATCATTCAAGGGAAATGTGTTCAATTTTGCATGGGATGGGATAGCAGCTTGTCAAAGAGCAACACACACATACGCACACACACACACACACATTTATACCTGCAAGTTTTCAGTGAATCAGAGGAAAACAGAAATCCCTGAGGAAACCCACATAGACATGGGGAGAACATGGATTGATAAGGATTTGAATTGCAGACTGGAGCTGTGAGGAAGCATCTTCTGCTCCACAGTGCCACCTTCACATAATTAATTTATTTTCATGTTAACTTTTCTCATGTACACTACCAGTCAAAAGTTTGGACACACCTTCTAATTCCATGGTCTTTCCTGATGTTTATTTCTTTCTACATTGTAAAACAATGCTGAAGGTGGCCGAAATACACAATAATGTCGTTTGAACAGTTGATATTGAGATATGTCTGCTACTGATGCTCTGTAAAGCCTTCATAACGGCTCTAATCTGAGGTGCTGTTAATTGGTGATTTCTGAGGCTGGTAACTCTAAATGAACTTCTCCTCTGCAGCAGAGGTAAGTTTTGGTCTTGCTTTACTGGGATGGTCTTCATGTGAGCCAGTTTCATCATGGTGCTTGATGGGTTTTGCAAATGCACTTGACAATACTGTTCTTGCAAGAACTATTCCAGAACACCTGACCTTCATGTCTTAAAATAACAACTGACTGTTTTTTGTTGTCATTACATATGGATTACTTAAGTCCATGTGTGTTATTTCATAGTTTTGACATCTCCAGTATTGTTCTAGAATGTAGAAAATAAATCCCTAAACAAAAAACACTGAATTAAAAGGTGTGTCCAAACTTTTGACTGGTAGTGTACACTCCAATGTACCAAACTCTATTTTCCTTGCCACTGGGGTGATAGCAGCAAAGGTTTTATAACTGTGTGTATTCTTTACCTTAGAATGCATGTGCATGTGGTGCACCTTTAGTTAGGTTTGACAGTAAAGCTTGACTGATATTATGTGCATGTGATATGACCATTGATAGATATCAGTGACCACTGATTGATATCACTATTGAATACATGTGCATGTGGTGCCCCTTTTGTTAGCTTTGAGAGTAAAGCTTTAAAGGAACATTGGCCAAATGTTTAAACTCTATATAATAAAATACATCCACTATTCCCAGATTGTTTGTACTCAATAAAAAAAAGGGTAGGGGATATTCCCACAATTCCTATAAATCACAGTTTAATCCCAGGTTACAGATACACTCCAGCAGGACATTATACTCTACTGCATTTTTCTGTCCAGGGCAGTGCACATAAGTTCACTCATCAACACATTTCTGCACATGAACCACACATCATCAGCAATACAGCTGTAGGTCAATCATGGTCCAAGGTCATTAAACGCTTTATATGAAATAAAAGGGGGTTATATAATATAGACAAAGTATCATGATGCAATTGTGAGCGCTCATAAGATGCTATATACACATTCACACTCTCTTGGTTGAATATGCCTGTTAGATCATGTGACTGCTGTGATTCATCAGAACCCTAACAGAAAGTGGGGCGTCTGAGATTGGTCAGAATCACAGGCGTCACTGCAGGGCAGAATGGTGAAATGTCCAGGGCCCCTGGGTGGACGGGGGACTTTAAGGAGCCTAGACTAAAAAGTTAGCATTTTGAATAGAGGAGACAGAATGGAGAGCAAATAGATCGCATAGATTTGCATACACTTACACAGCCAGGAGAAAGAAGAATAAAGTGGGAAACAAGGAATTAATACACACTGACTACTAAAAGACCTTGTGTGGTGCAAAGGAATTCGTTAAACCCGTTGTCTGGATGCTCACAGCAACACAGTAGTCTTCTGAGATACGAGTACTGCAAAGGTCAACATCGCAATAACAATGAACAGATAACATATTGCGCAAACCCTAATGGAGACCTTCAAGTCTTTTATTTTCTCCAAACCCAGTGTGATCACCTAACGAATGGTATGTGGCGTGTTTTCTTGTATGTTCCCACCATGTGCAGTATGCCATAATCCCAGTCGAACATCAGCAAATGAATAGCCTACACGAGTCTGTGGCTTTTTTGTAACACCCCTCCTCCCCTGTTTGGTTTAGATGGTTCGAGCTTATTTGCTGTGGCAACGTGACAGATTATTGTCCTCGTGTACGTTAACGCAACAAGAAGAAACACTATTTGGATTCGCGATGGCGTTTGATGGCATGTGCGTTAGCGTTTTTGAGCTTCAAACCTGCCCTTTACGGAACACTTGGGAACACGCGGCGCTTTGTCATTGAAACGCTCGTCAGATTGTTTCCTCCGTCGCTCCGATACGTCAGTGCTCCAGCATCCTGACATCTCTCTGGGAGCGCGTTCATTCTGCTCTCATATCCCCGCTACCTGGGAATGTTACGTGAGGATACAGCTGCAGCGGGATGCACTTGCAGTGATTTGGGCTCTAATACCTGTCACCAGCCGTCTGCGTCGCACAAAAACGTGTCTGTCGTCGGAAACTTAAGGGCTATGCACGCGTTTGCCCTTATCTAACTCTGACCGCGAATCGTTCTGTCGCTCGTGCCCACCGTCGCTTCGTGCGCTAAACCAAAATGGACAGGTTGCAATCTTCCATGCGCAAGCGTCTTTACAGCTTGCCCCATCAAATTGGACATAAATCGGACGAGGGCGACGCGGACGCGCGGAGGAAGAGCGTACGCATGAAGTCGCTGGCGCCTTCAGTCTCTCCCGAGGCCGCGAGCGGCGAACCAGACGCGCTCGGTGCGCTCAGAGGCAACGCGAACGGCGACTGCCGGAGGTTTAAAGGGAGTCTGTCGTCCGTCACCAGCCGCCATGGAGCGGACGCCGAAGCGCACGAGCAGAAGCGTCTCATCGCCGAAGAGGAAGACGACGACGGCGGTGGCGGAGACGGAAGTCCAGAGGAAGATGGAGCGGCGGAGGAGGGCGCGCGCGGCGCTGCTGGTGGTGGCGCGGAGAGCCAGCGCGCGGCCTCTGATGAGCACGCGACTTTCATCAAGTTGGAGGGCGTCGAGCAGATGGCGCCCGACGACGAGCGCCTCTACCAGTCGGGCTTCGTGCACCGGCAGCTGAATGCCATGCTGCAGCCCGGAGTCAACAAGTTCTCTCTCCGCATGTTCGGTAGTGAGAAGGCGGTGGAGCACGAGCAGGAGCGAGTCAAATCGGCCGGGTCGTGGATCATTCACCCGTACAGCGACTTCAGGTAAGGATTCACCACAGGAGTGTGTTTCTGATTCTCCACTCAACAGCTACCGCCTGTCTGTCTGTTCCTGCATAAATCACTATCCCCAGTACTGTCCACAGATCTGTTCCAGGTGTCTGGGTGCCACATGTGTGGCGATGGTTTGTTTTGGACTGACTGTGTGCTGATAATTTGAAGCTGTGGTGCTGCTCTAAAAGATAAACCTCGGCGTGATTTGTAATTACTGCCTGCATAAATGACACGCTGCTTGTCCTTCAACAAACCAGTGATGAGCGACCAAAAAGCCCTGAAGCATCAGCTTCTGCCAACCCCACAGAAGCTAATGGCAGATTTGTTTTCATATTTGTAATGAAAACCTTATAGATAATAGGACTGTGTTGACAATATAGTGACTAATTCTTGGCTCAGGATAAAGTGGATTGGGGAAAAGTCCAGCATTGTTATGTTTCCAGTTGGACTCAGCACTGAGGAAGATGCAAATTTTTCCATTCACTCCCATGTGTTGTGGGTGTCCACTGGTAGTTTTGCCAACCGTGGCTATGAACCTTAGAAACAGTGTAATCAAAATGGGTTAGCACAACCACAGGTGTTATTAGGAGCAAACATCCTAAGAGATTATGACGGCACAATTTATTTAATGGATCTGTCCTTGTGTGGATGGGGTAATTGTAACAGTCAGGTGATTGAAATGGACCACATGGCCTTAGCATGGTTATAATGGACAAGCTAAACTAGGCCACCGACTTGTGATACAGTGATTAATGCACTGTTTATACGTGATTGTTTTATTGTTTGCGGATAATTCGATGTGAATACAATTTGGGGTCAGATACGTGCTGATGGAAACAAATGGGTTGAATTCATTCTTATTTCCATTACCATATCACCGTATGTACAAGTGGTCTGCCAGTATCCTGAAAAAACATTTAGTTGTGTGGATCTACATAGACCATTTAAAAAAACCCAGAGGGACACAAGATTGCTAGTTGTGACCTGTTTTCAAGGAGTGGATGTATCTTTTGCTGTATTGTCTCAGTGATGTGTCTAAAAGCTCCAGGCCTTTTTTGTTTACTACTTTAGCAGGAATAGAATTTATAAATAACAGACTACGAATTTAAGATGACTGACCTTTTAGCTTTTAGTTTTTAGTTTACTGTGTCATCCTGCATGTTCATAGTTTACCAATTTACATTTTCAATCCTCTCCCTCCCTTTCTGTGTCTCCCTCAAGTGACCTTTCACTCTTTCCATGTTGAGTGGGATAGATGTGCTTTTTTGCAAGAAGGTCCATTTACTGATTTCATTACCTGGTTCATGCGCAAAATGGCCTGAGGCAAGTATGGACTGTTGACAGGTTAAAGCTACTAGAATTTATTGTGTGTGAACAGGTTGTCGGATTTTAGCTGCGTGCTAAACATGTGGTTGACAGAGTTGATGACTGGTGCTGGCAAAAAGCAATGACTGAACTCATCACAAGTGTTGGCATGAGGATTGACAAAGACAATTAGGACCCATAAAATTCCCAGCAGTACCAAATAAAATTGGAGAATGAGAGTGCATTTTTGGCAGATGAACAAGAGAAAGCTGATTATGACAAAGGCTTTAGAGCTGGGTTCATGTTCTAGGATTTATAGGTTTTTTTTTTTTGCTACACATATCCTTATTTGACAGTCTTTAAATCTCTCTTTAATGCAAAAGCCTAGCTGTATGATTGTCCAATTGGAAGCGATTAGATCACTATGTGCTATTGTAATATACTTTTATATGACCTAGCCATTTATTTGGTTAATTTGATCTGCCCTGTAAACCTTACAACATTAGGGAATATCATCCATTATCGGTCTAAACATTTAATCACTGGGCTTTTATATTACCAGAATATATTTAAATACATTTGAATGTATTAATCACTGTCAGTGAAAATTGCCATTACAATGAAAGCCATGCAGACCAAAAATTGAATGCATAAGAGAAAGCTTTTGTGGGAATCTGAAATAAGTGCTGGTGATATATTCCCAGTTTCATGCCTTAGAATCATACTCGTATATTTCTTGTGAAAAGTCTATGTAGTATATATGTATACATTTCTATTTGAATAAAATGATACCTATTCTTTAAAGAGACAGAATACAAGACCATTTTAATCTGACTGTCCAAAGAGTCTCTCTAAGTTACCGTAAGCCATAATTCACTGATGCAGGCTTTTATGTTGTGATCATTTTCCTCATGTTGTGGGAAAGCAGCATCTTTAAATAACCAGAATTTTAGTTCTGTATCTACTGTATCTTATTAGATTAAGGTTTCTGTTGATTCAGGCATCAACGTATTTCTTTTCTGTCACATATAGTGAGCTAACATAGCATGTATAGGATGATTCTGAGATGCCACTATAGTTTTCTGTGATTTTAAATAACTGTTCATTGCTAGAAACTAGCATGGCCAATATTAGCCAATATTTTGAGCCAGCTCACTGGACAATGGCAGTCTTTTTTAAGGACAACTATAAAAAAAAAACCTTTGACCAGTAACTCCAACCATTACTTTAATAGTTAAAAATATCTCTTAACTCTTCTGAAGAAAGTTATTACTCACCACAAATACAACTGTGAGTAAGAAATTTAGTTTTTTTTTTTGTTTTGTTTTTTTTGTTTTTTTAGTTTTTTGTTCAGGTTTGAGAAAGAGAAATGTGTTTATTTCACTGATATATTCTAAAAACATGATTGACAGTATGCAATAACACTTTAAAATAACAGTACATGAATAATCCTACACTAAACTATCATTAATTACTAAAACATGGAGTAATGATGAATTAAGACATGCATTTACACCGATCAGCCATAACATTCTGAGCAGTGAGAGGTGAAGTGAATAAGACTGATGATCTCCTCATCATGGCACCTGTTAGTGGGTGGGATATATTAGGCAGCAAGTGAACATTTTGTCCTCAAAGTTGATGTGTTAGAAGCAGGAAAAATGGACAAGCGTAAGGATTTGAGCGAGTTTGACGAAGGGCCAAATTGTGATGGCTAGACCACTGGATCAGAGCATCTCCAAAACTGCAGCTCTTGTGGGGTGTTCCCGGTGTGCGGTGGTCAGTATCTATAAAAAGAGGGCCAAGAAAGGTACAGTGTTGAACCGATGACAGGGTCATGGGCGGCCAAGGCTCACTGATGCACGTGGGGAGCGAAGGCTGGCCCGTGTGATCCGATCCAACAGACGAGCTACTGTTGCTCAAATTGGAAGAAAAAACAAGTTAATGCTGGTTCTGATAGAAAGGTGTCAGAATACACAGTGCAGGACGGGTCAGGGCTGTTTTGACAACAAAAGGAGGATCAACACAATATTAGCCAGGTGGTCTTAATGTTATGCGTGATTTGTGTATTATGAACTAATGAGGAGCTAACCTTAAGCATGTCATTTCATCTTTGCCTCATTGTTCATCCATTTCTCTGCAAATCTCCCTGTAGAACTAGTTTGTGCTCTGGGTAGCTCGGGCCCAGGCACTTCTCCTACAGGGGTGGACAGTTTAAAATTCTGCACTTTTAATTTATATTCTATTTAATAGAGCATAATTTAGTTTACCCCTACATGTTAATTAATACATTAACTAACAATTACTAGCATGTATTTAAGGCAATCACGTCGCAGTTAAGGTTCATTAGTTTGTGATTAGTACATGCCTTAACTCATCACTAGTTCATATTTAACTATGTGTTAATTTAGGGACTAGTGCATTGGTGATCATTTGTGTGCTGATATAGTAAAGGGTTACCCAGTATGCTTACTGCAAAGCTGGATAAAATTTGGACAAAGAAGTGCTCTGAAGTGCTAGTTAACTATGATTACAGCAAACCAAAGTTAGGGGTCAATTCTAAGGAGATATCAGTCATCTGCCTCCTTTCCTGTCACACATCAAATATGCTTTAAATAGGCAAACAGGCTGAGTAATACTGTTTCAGTATTATGTTGGCAAGCTTGCTTGACTTCTTCTAATCGTTTTCTCTCTGTTCACAAAATTGCATATTTGCATGGCCTAAAGAGGTGATGAAAGTGTTAACAAAAAAAAAGATCACAGCATAGCATAGGAATCATGTGTGTTCTCTAAGAGATACAACATTAATCAAAGTGATGGTTCATCAGATGATTCACGCAGGGGCAGAGGGGAGGTCTGAATCACAGACGCTTGCTTTCAAGACTGCATGAGAAGCATGGATTCCCCTCAAATTTCACTGGAAAAAAATGCTGCAATAAAATTTTTAACATAATGGTTACATTAACCATCAGTCATGCAATTTACCAACCTAGTGAATAGAAAGAAAAGAAAATTGCATCATTGAGGGTATCAGGTGTGTTTTTCTGAAGTGGAAAACATATTGATGTCGTTTGGACAGTATCTGTAGTTTTTATCCCTCCCTAGAGCTTATCTGTTTCACCTCTCAAAGGGTTTGGACCTTGTAAAAGCTTTCAATAATATTCAACTAATGCAACTACACTAATCAGGCATAACATTATGACCTAATATTGTGTCTGTCCCCCTTTTGCTGCCAAAACAGCCCTGACTTGTCAAGGCATGGACTCCACTAGATCCCTGAAGGTGTGCTGTGGGATCTGGCACCAAGATGTTAGCAGCAGATCCTTTAAATCCTCTAAGTTGCGAGGTGGAGCATCCATGGATAGGACTTGTTTGTCCAGCACATCCCACAGATGCTCTATTGGATTAAGATCTGGGGAATTTGGAGGCCAATTCAACACCTCAAACACTTTGTTGTGCTCATCAAACCATTCCTGAACCATTTTTGCTTTGTGGCACGGTGCATTATCCTGCTGAAAGAGGCCACAGCCATCAGGGAATACCGTTTCCGTTTCCACATGGATGTCAAGACCCAAGGTTTCCCAGCAGGACATTGCCAAAAGCATGACACTGCCTCCACCGGCTTGCCTTCTTCCCATAGTGCATCCTGGTGCCATGTGTTCCCCAGGTAAGCAATGATGTAAAAGAAAACGTGATTCATCAGACCAAGCCACCTTCTTCCATTGCTCTGTTGTCCAGTTCTGATGCTCACATGACCATTGTTGGCACTTTTCGCAGTACACAGGGGTCAGCATGGGCATCCTGTCTGCATCTATGCAACCCCATACGGAACAAACTGTGATACACTGTGTATTCTTTCAATCAGAACCAGCATTAACGTCTTCAACAATTTGAGCAACAGTAGCTCGTCTGTTGGATCGGATCACACGGGCCAGCCTTCGCTCCCCACGTGTATCGATGAGTCCTGGACGCCCATGACCCCATTTTCTCAATAAATGACAGGAATCAAGCAAATTATTTAGATGCTGTAGTAAACACTGTTTATCTTTAAAAAGTAGAGGTGAATGAAAGTAATATACTAATAAATAATTACAAATAATGCATTTAACTTACATTAGACACTTTCTGAGCTAGGAATTTAGCCATAACATTTGTCGTCTAAGGCATTTTAATACGTTTGATTAGCCAAATGCTAGTTACCTTGATAGGCCGAACCAATGGATTGGACAAAACTGACAAAAACTATTTAATCTTGATCAATGTGTCCAGCAGTTATTCTAAATGTCTCAGTAGCTTATTGTTTTGGAGCCTAGTAAATCCTCCAGGCCTGTATTGTGTTTAGTTTGCAAACATTCACTGTATGCTATAGGTTTAAGTTTAATATTAAAGCTACTAGAATTTCAGACACTATGGATCGACTCAAAAGCCTTACATATTTTATGTGGCTAACGTTCCTTTTAAATGATTGTTCTAGCAGGGTTTTTTTTTGTGTGCAGCCAACACTCAAAGCAAAAGACACTTCTTCATCTGTTTTATTTAAGCACTGAAAGTACTGTATATAAGGATGTAAATATAAGGAATAGTGGGAAAATGAAGGGTAAAGCAGGCTCTACACTATAAAACTATGAACCTATAAAAATATACTACTTATCTTCTTATTTATACACTATATACCAAATGTTAGTGGATAACTGACCATAACACCCTTTTCAAATTTTGTTACCCCTTTACTACTGTAATAAACTCCAAATTTTCCATTTTCTTGAATATTTTGGAGGGATCTGTACATCGAGCAACTAAAGAATTAGTGATGTTTGGTGAGGAGGCCTGCAGGTTCAGTCAGGGTCCCAGTACATGGCAATGGTGTTCACTGGGGTTGAGTTCAGGACACTTATGTTCTTCCATTCAAATTTTGGCACACCATCTCTTCGTCCCACTTCCGAGCTTCCGGTGTTCTGAGTTCCCAGTGTGACCACTTCCTCTTTCCGGATCTGTCTGATCCATCCAGACGCTCTACCCCTGGTTGGAGTCTCGTGGCTTGGTGGTGAACACTGCTGCTGGAGATAGATCTGCATGGACAGCCTGAGACCCAGGGGACTGCTGTGGATAGAATCACTTGGAGACTTTGAACTGCTGTTGCATCAGTCAGCTTTCGGCAGGAAGGAATTAGTGCTAAGTCTGTAATGAACTCAGACCTATTAGTTCCTCCAGAGCTCTTGGTTGCTGTTGTAGAAAGGACATTATTAACATTTACATTATTTACTGTCCAGTGTCATGCAAATGAGGATGAGGTTCCCGCCTAAGCCTGGTTCCTCTCAAGGTTTCTTCCTCATATCATCTCAGGGAGTTTTTCTTCACCACCATCGCCTCAGGCTTGCTCATTAGGGATAAATGTTAGGGATAAATTGTAACTTTAAACGTTATAATTTTTTCTGATAAAGTTTTTATACTTCTGTAAAGCAGCTTTGAGACAATGTCTATTGTTAAAAGTGCTATACAAATAAATTGAATCGAAAAAATTGTGGGTGTCACTTTGGGCACAGGGACATTGTCAGGTATTGGCTAGGTCTCTTAATTCTAGTGAATGGAAATTGTAATGCTACAGCATACAGCAACATGCTATACAATTGTGTGCAATGGTTTGGGGAAGGCATAAAGTGTGCTAGTCAGGTGTCCAAACATTTGGCGATATAGTGTGTACACACATATGCCTTAAAGCAGTGGGTTAAATATAGTAGGAAAGACAGTAATGTTGTACATTGTTTTAAAAGCGTTACACACATGTGCAAGGATTGTCATATTCTCTGTAAACCTGTTAGCATGAAACAATCGTTTAGTCATAAAATGTGGCATTACATGATTATATAAATGTAAGATCCTCTCTATAGTATTTGTCTGGGCAATTTAAGCCGTTTGCTTTATATTCACTGTCAGGACCATTAGAACATCTGTCAAAATGCTAGTGTCAGTGGTAAATCCTTTATAATCTGAAACCTGAGAATAATCTGACAGCTGTAGTGATACTGTATGTATAGATGATTTTGTTCTTGGGCCACCAGTGCTCAAGTTGAACAGAAATGCTAAATGTTTGAAAGGTGAACACAGTAATCATACATGGCTAATCACAGTGGATTGTCTAATTGTTTTGTATCTCTTTAAAGCTTCCTGTAATATAAGGATTTTTCTTACCATTCAAATGTAGATTAACCAGCATGTGGACTAAACACAATATTGTTAGGCTTGAAATGAATACTGTTTTATTTATTAGCCATGTCTTATTTTTGCTAAAGAATTTCTGCAAATATGTCTTGGATGGACTAAAAAAAAAAGATTAAAATGCCTAGCATCAATCTGTACTGGTTTATGAAGTGTATCAACCATCTGTGCGATCAGTGCCTGCTTAATTACAACATCACACCACTGGACTAGAATTTATTATACAAACGTATGGACATATGGAACATCATGCTGAGTATAAGTAATTAAAAACTTCAAAACTTGTGCATGTGAAGAACAACTGGCACTTTTCTCTAATATCCTTGTGTTTATTTTTTGACTATTACATGTGGCTCAGAGGCCAGTGAACAAACTGGAGGATAATATAGACATGAAAACTAGTCTCGGGGTGTTAACTGCTTTGTGACTTATGAACTGAAGAAACCAAATAGCTTGAAATCTTGCAGGCCTGTGTGCTAATTAAAGCTGGGTACTGCAATTATACTGTCTTCTGTGTAACAGTTTTACCCTGCAGCAGATGTTTTAATGATAAAAGGGCAGTCTTGCATTTGGTGTTGTGTTTGACTTACATATGCCTCATTTACACCCACGTCAAATATAGATCCGATTACAGATGCCACAATGGAATAATCAAAATATGTACTATATTTATTATTTATTCAAAGCATTTCAGGATAGCAAATTGTACTGCTTTGTGTAGTGAATAGCCATGAATCATTATTTTAGTCCATGGTCAATAATTTGTGCTCTCTTTGTCCACTGCAGGTTCTACTGGGACCTGATCATGCTGCTTCTGATGGTTGGAAATCTGATCATCATCCCCGTGGGCATCACATTCTTCAAAGACGAACATACACCAGCCTGGATTGTTTTCAACGTGGTCTCTGATACCTTCTTTTTAGTGGACCTAGTCCTGAACTTCCGGACTGGTATCGTGAAGGAGGACAGCACGGAGATCATCCTGGACCCACAGCAGATAAAGGTGAGGTACCTGCGCAGCTGGTTTGCCGTGGACTTCATCTCCTCCATCCCTGTGGATTACATCTTCCTCATCGTTGAGACACGTATTGACTCAGACTTCTACAAGACAGCCAGAGCTTTGAGGATTGTTCGCTTTACTAAGATTCTGAGTTTGCTCAGGTTGCTACGACTGTCCCGGCTCATCAGATACATTCATCAGTGGGAGGAGGTATGTCTGCAGTGCTGCCACACTGACTGTCTGAATACTCTGCTTCTGTATTAAAGCCTAGAACAAACTGAGATGAATAAAGAGAGTCAGATGACTCATATTGAAATATCTATTTAGAGTCCCATTATATTAGAGGGGTTTGCCTAATAGAGACCATTAAGGAAAATTAAATGGCTAAATAAAACCCTTAACTAGCCTGATTCCTTCAGAAACCATGTCAATTCTATACTTTGGAAGAATTTATACTACAAAGAGATTTTTTGACAAAAATATCTATTATTGCAAGGCTTTATTGTACATGGTATGTTGTACTTTATTTTTAATAAAATATCAACAGTGCCACTAATATCTGTGGCAGGGGCAAAGGGATCGACATTACCCTTGCTCCGTGAGTAGGAGAAATGGGCTTCTGTGAGCTCATATATGTGGAATAATGTAGATAGTGCTGACATCTGTGTGTGTTATGCAGCATGAGCAGCAATTCAAAAAGATGTAGTTGGCTGGCATCAGACACTAAACACTTGCATTATTTTGTTTTAATTGTCAAGCCAATCAATTATTAGTGCATAAAAGACTGAAGATTGTCTTGAAGATTTTTTAAGACTGAAAATCTATGTAAAAGGGACTGAGGGTAATGCATGCGCTGTATGTATCAAATCTTTTTCTTTATATAACAGATCTCTGACAGACCATTAAGAATAACAGCAAAGTCAAATATAAATTACAGTATTATGTAACATACAACATCCATTGCATTTTGCTAACCTAACAGCAATAGGACCCTTGGATTAAGCCTTAAATGGGACCTGCACAGCATGCTGCTGTCTGAATCACAATATCTGTCCCGTTCTTCCGGTTCCCCAGATTTTCCACATGACCTATGACCTGGCTAGTGCTATGGTGCGTATAGTGAATCTGATTGGTATGATGCTGTTGTTGTGCCACTGGGACGGCTGTCTGCAGTTCCTTGTGCCCATGCTTCAGGACTTTCCTGCCGACTGCTGGGTCTCCAAAAACAAAATGGTGGTAAGCGGAAACCAACAAATAATTCAGCATAGGATGTATTGAGACCATGTGCTGCAACTATTAAAGCTTTATATATGAAACTATATTCACAGCTTTATATCCAGTTCATAACATGTCGATAATCTGATGATATATTGAATCTGTCAGATTAACTGAAATAACTTCATCTTATTAAAGACATGACAGCCGCATAAAATATGTAAGACCTTAAAATTTTTTACATATCTGTGTAATCTCATAAGATTTGAGCTGACCCGGATTATATAAGGTGAAATGTTTATCCTCAATTAGTTTCCAGATATAATCATATGCACATTTTTTAATTTTTGAACCAATTGTCAGTGTTGTTTTCTTACACTGTAACCTTTAACGTTATTAGTTTAAAGATATAACAAAATTGTCTATAGGTTTCTGTAACACATTGTTTTTTGATTGTAAATTGTTTGTGTAGTTCAGTAATATTTATAATAGTTTAAAAGCCAAAAGGTCATTTTAATGTTAATGTTAATTACTGGCTGATCAATTGCTATGTAACTGCTTTAGCTTTGTGAATTAGACTAAATCTAGGAGATCATTTCAAAATAAAGAAATCAAAGTTAGTAATAAAGGATAAATACACTCACAAAATGTAATTACACTTCGATGGTTAAACATTCGATCTTTCTAGATTTTTTTGCTCTTCTCTTCCTTTAGGCAAATATTATCTTGTCTGATTGCTTTTTTTTCTAGTTACCATCATTAAAATTATGTATCTGATCCTTTTTAGGCACCTGTAAGGAATCCCAAGGCCATCATTAAAAAACATGAAATGATACTATTTTTTGCATCCTATCTGATGTTCTATTACACAATCATCATGATGGTTCCTTTCCATATACCTCTGCTCATACCTCTCCCTCCTTTACTGTATTCCTGCCTCTCTTCTTCCAGTGTTTGCTTCTGTGATCACTCATTTACATGCAAAATGATGTGCATGCATTATATTTTATTCTTTGTAGGTCTTCTCTCATCTGTGTGTTTTTCTCTCTCCCACTTCCCACCCCCTCGTCTCTCTCTCTCTCTCTCTCTCTCTCTCTCTCTCTCTTTCTCTCTCTCTCTCTCTCTCTCTCTCTCTCTCTTACTGTCTCTCCTCCTACCCCCACCCCCTCTTTCCTTTGCAGAATGATACTTGGGGTCAGCAGTACTCCTACGCCCTGTTTAAGGCTATGAGCCACATGCTGTGTATTGGGTATGGCATGTACCCACCCGTAGGCATGACAGACGTGTGGCTGACCATCCTCAGCATGATTGTGGGTGCCACCTGCTATGCCATGTTTGTAGGTCATGCCACTGCCCTTATTCAATCACTAGACTCGTCTCGACGGCAATACCAGGAGAAGGTTAGTGTGAGGTGAACGGGAAAATACCGATGAGTTTCACTGGTGAGATTAAATAATGAAAATGCAAGCAAAACTAATCTCATGTTGGCATAACATATAACATGTTAGACATTCTACGTATAAACTGATACAAAAAAGGTCTATTGTTAGGCCCAGCATATGTCATTGCAGTTGTTTTTAGCATAGCACTGTGGTGTTCTTACACTATTTTGTCTTCTATACCAAGTACCTTTTGAGTGTTAATTGATCTGTTGCCATTTTTAATAAGATGGAGACACAAGAGCTTTGACCTCTGCTGTGTAAAAAGACTTGAGTCAATTCTGCCCCCCTTGCAGTTGCTATGGCAACGAGCCTTGTTGACACAGGATAGTTTTATTGATGGAGTGGCAGCTTTATTGTGGCTATACCAGATAGCCCATGCTGTCCCACAAAACAGCGTTCGAGAAGGAACACGGAACATGTTACTGTGCGTCTTGAGGGATGTTTTATTTCACTCCACTCAGGAGGCAAAGAAACTGCTTGTATAGCGATTGTGCTCAACTGGATTTTTATCTTGATTTACAAATTATTCAGTGCGAAATACTGAAAAAAAGACTGAAAGGGCGCTGCAGAGGTGTGGCATCCTGGTGTTTAGCTACATTTGAAAACTAATATAATTATTATGTTTGTTATTTAATTGATCTAGGCGTTTCATACTCTGATTGGATAGATTTCCTTGATGGCAACATGCTGACAACAGCATTACTCCCACTCCTGAAAAGGACAAATTCCAATGACACTTGTTTTTTTCCTGATGCTGTGAGTCATACTTAGCCTACTTTATCCTGACAGTTTTGTATGTGGCTTTACTACCCCCCTCTGGTCTCGAGAGTCCGGCTCAACAGCACTGTCTGACATTATTTCCTGTTGTCTCAAGTCGTCCCTGCTGGCTTTGTCTTGTGTCCTTGAATATGATAATATTCATATTGGAATATCAGCAGCAGTACAGAGGGAGGCAGCAAGGCTTGCATTCGGCACCGGTGAAAGCAGACACGGCTGACATGGCCGCGTGGAGCATTAGCATGAAGTGAAGGGCACAGTAGAACCACTGCAGTCAAGGAGGAGTTCATGAGAGGAGAGGGAGAGAACAATTGTCGGGGGTGGAGGCACCTTGTCGAGGAAGCTTATGAAACAGAAAGAGGGGGTAGGAAAGAAAAAAGGAAAGTGTGTTTTTTTCTGTGGAGGGAGCCTGTAGGCAAGAAAGTGATAAAATGGCTAGGAGAGGAGGGTAGAGTGAGGAGGAAGATGATGTGCAGAGGAGGGCAGGAGTATTTCAGGATTCTCTTTATTCTCAAAAAAAAAAAAAAACTAGACAAATACTAGAAAAAATTAAAAAACTAGAAAAATAAAATAAAACTCTCTCAGTACCATAAGTCCTTTTTAGAAGTTAAACTAGCAGGCAGAGAAATGAAAGATGGTTGTTGGAATGAAGACTTATGATAAAACCATATAAACATCTACCTTGCCTCCTACACTTTCAAAACCTGTTGATTTTATTAAGTGTTAGTCAGGAGTTGTGTAATATACTAAGTGTAATACTTTTTACTTTTTTTTACTGAGCTGTATGCTGGTAGCGCTTCCCTCTGTACCACATTGCTGTCCATTACAACCATTCAGATGCTGTTTTATTGACCTTGGCATTTTCTTTGGCCTTCAATCCCTGCAGTATAAACAAGTGGAGCAGTACATGTCCTTCCACAAGCTTCCTGCTGACATGCGCCAAAGGATCCATGACTACTATGAGCACCGTTATCAGGGGAAGATGTTTGATGAAGAGAGCATTCTTGGAGAGCTAAATGAGCCACTCCGAGAGGTTAGCGTTGCTCACCATGTGTGCTTCATGTATGAGAACATAATTGCTTGGCTGTATGCTCACTGGCAATGAATATTAAAATTTTTTATTACTTACATTTTCTCTTTGCACATGAAGGAGATCATCAGTTTCAACTGTCGAAAGCTAGTGGCCACTATGCCCTTGTTTGCTAATGCGGATCCCAACTTTGTCACCTCCATGCTTACCAAACTACGCTTCGAAGTCTTCCAGCCAGGAGACTACATCATTCGGGAAGGCACTATAGGAAAGAAAATGTATTTCATCCAACATGGAGTCCTAACAGTTCTGACCAAGGGCAGTAAAGAGACAAAGATTTCAGATGGGTCTTACTTCGGAGGTAAGCAGACATTCGGAATATTGCTAGTCAGCTGGTGATAGATTGCTTATACGATGGAGAGAGATGGGGGGGGGAAACGCAGCGGTAGACAGCATGTAAACAAATTAAGTGAGAAATCTATACAGTTCAGTGAGCTTTTAGACAAATGAAGTAGCATGCATTCCATGTGAAAACCTACTTTATAATAAATATGACTTTTTCACGAATAGAGATGATACAGCAGTATTTTCACAGGTAGTAGAAATTGGAACTACTATTCAAAGAATAATAGGGAATAATCTGTTTTATGGTATTTGACACATTATTTTATGCAGCAAGGGGCACTTTCAGAGTTTCTCAGATTTTAAATGATTAAAAGGATTTTATTGTGCAGCGCTGCCCGGCCAGGGGGGTTTTTCAGTTATGTCTTGAATTGGAGGGTAGAAAATTGTGGTATGGGAAAAAATTAGGCAAAAGAAGAAAACTCGTCTTTTTGTTAATATAACACGATCACACATAAAAAGTTACAAACAAAGTTTATACTAATATGTCTATAAATCATGTGAGATTATTGGAAGTGTTATGGTATTATATTGCAAATATATCAGTGGTGATCACCATGAGTTGCCATAATCACATTTATGTGGCATCTCTGCCAATTTGTCATAATTCAGCCATCAGGAATCCACTCAAATTCACTTGGCTGCCAGCCGTCACGACAGTACAAGATTCTACAGTAGTATACAGCAGAAAATAATGGAAGCTGGCCAAACAAGCTGTATTGATACACTCACAGACATTGCTTTGTATACTCAATACACACTATTCACACCTCCACACTCTTTATAAAATTTGTTTTTAATGCCATGCAAAATTCCAGTGTCCTTTCAGTGACACCTCTAACCGGAACAGGGACTGAACAACAACACTGGGTGCAAGGAAGGAGGATTACACCCTTAATCACAGGACACACACACATTCACACATTCATTCACACCTAGGGGCAACTGGAGAAACCAAAGAACCCATGAGAGAACGTGCAAAACTTAGACAGTAACTCAAACTCAGGACTGTGAGGCAGCAATGCTATCCGCTACACCCCGTGCCACCTGTTTAGGGATGAAAACACTTCATGTAATGCATAAAATATTTTACAGTGCCATTTTTCACAAAGTAATATAACCTTCATTACCTGCATTTCGTAGTTTTTCATTATGTCCATGGACTTAAGCAGTGCTTAAAGGGGATTAAATTCTGAGGTCTGAATACCAATGTGTGTAATTTCATATTATAGCCATATTTAATTTAATTTAGCCATAACTATAAAAACCATATACATAGACCAAAATGGCATTATTTAGCATTTTTGTTCAGTGTTTCAATTACAATAAGGTTAAAAACTCTGAAATGACATATGGTATAATCAGTATAATCAGTCCAGTCTGGGTGGGCATTAGGTTTCTCCCAGACACACCAAATTACTGACTACATCAGAGCAAATACCACCCTCTTCCCTGTACATGAGATAACAGACACCCACTAATGGCTGATGTTGCACTGATTGACCACCCTTTCCACCAAGTGCAGGGTCATTTAAGCTCTTTCGAGTTGCTGTGGTGTAGTCAGGATATGGTCTCAGTGCATCTGAGTAGCTCTCTGCTACATGAGATTTGATTACAGCTGTCTGGATGTTAATTTTATGCTAATATCCTCGCCAGATTTTTATCTGTTCTGCTCTTAAGCATTTGAAATATTTGATATCCATGAAGCTTGCAAATGTTAATTTTGCACATTTGAGAAGTAGTGTTGTATATGTGAAGTCTGTTAGAAGGATGTACTCACACTAGTGTCATTATTATACTCACAATGACCTTGATGATAAGCAAGCAGACCCCAAATACAGTCTCCTTCATAAGTATTGGAATGGCACTGCCAATTATTTTGTTTTTGTCAATGTTAAAAACAAATATATCTGAATTGCCTGATAATAGATCAGATTTTACTGAAATTTCAGATATTTACTTCTAGATATGTTAACTTAGAACATGGCACCATTTGTTTGAAGCCACCCACGTATCAAGTGACCAAAATATTAGAACATGTGACCGACAGGTGTCTTGTTTCCAAGGTGTATAGTATAATGTCTTCAGTGATGCCAAAATTGGCCTTCCACTTCCAATACTTTTGAAGGGGATTGTAACTATTTCAACCCATAACAGCATTCCTAAATGATGGATGAAGATCTATTTACTACAAAGCTGTGCTCTGTGCACTACGGTCTTGTGATCAAACACATCAAAACCGAGCAAGTCTCCAAGAAAAAATCAGGACCGCGGGCTTACCTAATGATGCATTCCAGTCGAATACTGAAGGATCCAACATATTATGTATTATGCATAGCAATTTTAGTAAAGCTCCTGTTAAGTTAGCTCGGCTGTTTTTAGCCTCGGTGTTTGTAATAAGCTTAACTGTGCAGACAGGCAGTGCGCTGTTTCAACAGTGTTATCAGCTGATCCTCAGGGGGATCAGGGGTAGTGAATGAGCACATTTCAGGAGCCTTGGGAAATTCCTCACCCGACATCAGTTAGCCATTCATGAAATTAATTTTCCTCGACTGTCGCTCAGTGAGACTTTGCAACGACTTTCAAATAATAGGTGAACAGAGGAGTGAAAGGAAAATAATGGTGGGCTGATAATGTTAGATGGTGTGAAGACTTGTTATCAGGCTTTTTACTGCAGCTTTCCATTGTATCTCATGACGTCTGACTGTTTTAATCCGTTCTCCAATAAATTAACTGTTTCAGTTCGGGTCTGAAAATATTTTTAATGTCTGTTATTGAATGGAATGGATTTTTAATGTCTTGCTATTGAATGGAATTTAAAGGAGCAATGCTTGGCACTAAAATGACAATATTGATGCCTCACAGATGGTGAGGGAATGAAGCTTGTGCAAATATTTGCTGGCAAATCCTGGCCCACCTGTTCATAAAATGTACGGTAGCCTTGTTTGTAGCATCCTCTTCCTTGAAAATTATATATTAAAAAAATATACAGCAAACTATAGATTTATACAAGTAAAAATAACAGATTATAAAATGTATTCTTTATGTCCAGACTCATCTGAAGTTGTTACATGCTCACTAACCTGCTCATAATCTCTCTCCATATGCCTTGTGCATGAAAGAGAGAAAATTGTGGAAATTAAACAGAATATACATAGTTTAAATGAGTCTGTGTCTCATGCCCTCTCATCATGACTTTTCAATCTCATTCTCCTTTTTGGTCCTATTATTATTTTTTGCCCCAGTCTCTGCTCTGTCTCTTTCTTTTCGTGTCTCTCTGCCCCTACTTCTATGTGTGGTAGTGAGTATGTGAGCTCCGATGGAGTGGCTCTTGTCTGCTTGTTGTTTATGACTGCGGCCATGACGGATGGAGAGAGCGAGCGTAATCCCTTAGGCCATCTCTGCTGCTCTATCTTAACCAAACATCCCCACTCCCTTTTGACTCCAGGGCAATGAAGGGCCACAGGCACTTAATAACATAAATGTACAGCTTGTATCACTCTGGTATTAAAATGTAAAATAATGTACACTTTGTAAGTCTGTGCATTCACAAACAGACTTACAGACCACTGATATATTTTTCAAAATTTGCATTTAAATGACTTATGCATGTATTTATTTTATCATCTAGTTACATTATTGATGCTGTTGGGTTCTCTGCTGCTGAGTCCTTCCTTCACTCTCCCTCCCACACTATATTTTACATGCTTTCTCCAATTATTTTAGGATCTTTACTCCATGGTAACATACCTAAGCTTTGTATCTAACCTAAAAAGAGGTTGCAGAATTATTTTTTTATGGATCGTTGTATTAATGATTGATTAATTGCTTGTTTTGTATATCTTATCGTTTTAATGCAAATGTTCTTATGACATGATCCTATTGATGTTAATGTAGCTCTTAATACTCTGTACAGAGATTTGTTTGCTGACTCGAGGCAGAAGAACAGCTAGTGTGAGAGCAGAGACATACTGCCGTCTGTACTCTCTATCTGTGGACAACTTTAACGAAGTGTTGGAAGAGTATCCAATGATGCGTCGGGCTTTTGAAACTGTAGCCCTTGATCGTCTAGACCGCATTGGTAAGAGCTGTCATTCATGCGAGTTCCAATTTAAGCAAATTCAATGTCATTTCGATTCAAGCAAATTACACTTCTTGCACTTCTTTCCCACTAGTTTCAGGCAAACTTATTGATATTGATTATAGAAGGTCATAGTAAAATAAATAAATAAATAAAACACATGAATACTAAATATTTACAACAACAACCCAGAGAAGATTCTAATAACATATTGAATATTTAATGTAATATAATGTTATCTATAACGTATTATGTATGTATTATATATTGTTTCTTTCTGCTTTATCATTATAGGAAAGAGAAATTCTGTTCTTCAGCATAAAGTGCAGCGAGATCTCAACTCAGGTGTGCTGAACTTTCAGGAGAATGAAATCATCCAGCAGATTGTACAGCACGATAGGGACATGGCTCACTGTGCCCACCTAATTCAGACACCCTCACCGGGTCCTCACACAACCCCAGCTCCTTCTACTCACACTCCAGTTATCTGGGCTCCCCTTATCCAGGCTCCACTCCAAGCTGCTGCAGCCACTACCTCAGTGGCCATTGCCCTTACCCGCCACCCACATCTGCCACATACACTTTTCCGGCCTCCAGTACCCATGTTGAGTTCACTGAAAGATCCACCAGGCCATTTTAAAAGGTTTCCTGTGGTTTCTGGTGTTACGGCATTGGGTAGCTCATCTTCTGGAGGGAGTTCTCAGCTTGGCTCTGGTGTGGAGACCCCTATTTTGGATTCACTGAGAGCCAAGAGTTCTGCGACATCTTCCTCACCTCCTTTGCCTTCAGCCTCCAGTTCTTTGCCGTCTTCCACAACAACCACCATCACCACCATCACATCCAGCATCAGCGAGGCCTCCACTTTCTCCCAGAGACCCCTCAGCACCTGTGGATCTGGATTCTCCAGTGTTGCACAGCTCCATCCCAAACCTAAGTTTCCACATGCTTCCTTCTCCAGCATTACTACTCCACTGCCTGGCTTCTTCCAACAAGGGGCAGTAGGTAGAGACCTGGCTCAGTTTGCCATTCCTTCTGCCTCTACCCTCACTCCTTTGATAGCCCACTCCATTAGCCCAATACTGACACAACTGCAATCCACTCAGCCCAAGCCTCCTCAAGTTAAGTGCAGTCAGGAAGTGAGCAAACCAGTTAGGACAACCACCCCATCACCTTCTACTGGATCCCCACTTTTCTCTGCAAATGTCTTAGAGCCATCTGTCCCAAATCCACAGACTCAGGATGCGCAAATCAGAGATCATCCCCTACAGCTATCACATGAACCATCTGCTCTTTCTTCACTCACTCATTATGGCTCTGGAAATGCTTCCCCTTGTAGCACCCCACCAGCCTGGAGCCCTACTTTCCAGAGTCCTATGGTGCAGAGAAAGCGGACACCCATTAATAGCAATCCCTCGAGTACCTCAGGATCCCAAAGCTCTCTTCTCTCCCCTCAGACCCTTTGTCCTCTGCCTTCCCAGTCACAAGAGAAGGTGGGGTCTCTAGTTGATCTCCCTTCTCAAGACGTCAGCACTATTTCCATATCGCTTCCTTCCCCACGACCCTTTGACAGGCCAAAACTAGTAAGACAAGGCCCACATGTCCCAGATCAGTCACATCTGGTGACAGTGCCTGGGTTTAGCCATACTTCTTTCCCAACCCCTGTTACCAAACCCTATAGTTCAATACCTGGCCATGTGACCCTATCAAGACAGACTTCCAAAGTGTCCCAAGCCCAGACTGGGTCTCCTAGCGGTCCTGGGTCTCGAGACAGTTCCATTCCAGGGACACCAAGCTTACAGCCCAAACTCCCATCAAACTTATGAGAATGGATTGTGTCCTTGCCTATTGTACAAACCATGTTTTTAATAATGAACAATATCTATCAAAGAACATAACTTTTATGGCTAAGAAGATGTTTGTCTACCTGTATTTATAACAGCGCAATGACTACTTCTTAACTCATAATGCCAAATGAAGGAATAGATAGGTGTCCGATGATTGAATGAGTGTATGTACGTGTGGGTTTGTGAATGGGTGGTGAATAAGTGTACTATTTGACTTTGTCTTCCAAGTTCCTTTAGCAATTTTGCAATACTAACGATGGTGATATTATGTAGGGATATGCAACAAATAGCAGTTTCCAAAAAAAAAAAAAAACCATTAAAACAAAACAGTAATAACAGGGTTATGGGTGATCCTTGGGATGCTGGAAAAGAGATGCAAATATAATTCTTGCTATATATCATGTCATTGTGATGAAAGAACAGTCACTAAAGATCTCACTTATCAGGCACACAGACATAATCATGTTCATTATCAGACCGTTTCACTAGACCCCCCCCCATCTACACTTCCTTGTTAACCAAGGCACACTGCTCAGTATCTATGGCCTTTCCTTTTTAAACAGCACTGCCTTAGAGCCTGAACGACCAGGGAACGATCCCCTCACTTCCACTGCAAAAGAGATAAGATAAAGAATGTATTGCAATCATTTTATATGTGCTTTGTATGTGTACTTGTGCAGTACTTAAGCAATAAAACTGTATGCTTGATTTTGTACCTGCACAGAGATTTGTACATTGCAGCTTTCTTCCTAACCAAGAAAATATATAGGCTCATAAAGATGATTGATTATTGATATAATATTCATATGATATTGTGATATAAGCCCATTTAATGCCAAAGCTTGTGTTTCCAGAACTGCAACTGTAAATTTGCATTGTGATTGTTTTAATCTCCTGGAAAATACCACATATTCCACACTGTGATGGACTGGCAGATCCTGGTGTATTCCCGCCTTGGGCCCAGCATTTCCCGGGATAGGATTTGGATCCATAGCAACCCTGACCAGGATAAAGGCACTGACTGAAGATGAATGAGTGATGAATGAGCATATTCCTCATTTTGCATGGCATTATTTCAGTAACATTAATATTTCATATCTATTTGTAAAAAAATTGAACTTTGTCCCAACCGGAAATTTGACAAAACCGTACAGTAATAAAGGCTTTTTGTTGCCATACTCATACCAGTTGGCATAGAACTGTCAAGTGTCCTTCCTTTTGAGCATTGGTTGTTCTGCTGGATTATTGCAGAAGTGTTGTAATGCTGAATGTACTGCACATGATCTGAAACCTGCAGGACTTGAAATACTCAAACTGGGGTCTTAAATTCAGTCGGTAAAATTACTGCCCAGTAAGATCCATTTCTTTATCCTGAATTGTCTATACCTTGAGTTGTTTGTATGTATGTTTGTTTGCATTACTGAGAAATTGATAGCTGATAAATTTCAAAAGAAAATGCCTTCACTTTGCATTTGTTAAGCATGTTCCCCATTATAGTATTCATGATATTATGACACATTCTACACTACCTCAAGTCTCAACATTTTCATCTATATATCTACATCAGCAAAATAAATATGGCAGCGACACACAAGTCCTAGATATTTATATAACTAATCCAGCATCAATTACCCTATTTATCAGTACTGTGGAGTAATATTAAGTACTCTGTGTAGGTTATTATGTTATGTGACTAATTGTGTGTGGGAGTCTATGTATGTGTGCATGTCAGTTTATGCACAGAATATGCATTTATTATTTTTATGGCAAATGTATAATTGCATTAACAGCTTGCATTATTGTTTGATTGTGTTCAAATTTATTTAGACGTTTAAGTGTTTTCTATTTTCTAGAATGGCTATCGAGAAGGTGAAGTGAAAAAGGTCATTTACATTAAATTTCATTTCTGAATGGTCGTGTAAATACCTTGATAATAAAAAATACCCCAAGGGTGAGATTTTTGCATACAGTTGATCAGAAATACAGATGAATTGCTTTATTATACACAAATATATCACACTGATAACCTTGAACATAGTTTAACCTTACTTACTCATAATTAAAAAGTTTTTTTGTGCCATGCCCATTTCATTTTTAAATCCCTCTCTGTCACACTTTTTTTCATCCTTTTGCATCATTGCACGCAGAGAGAAAATATGAAGGTCACATCATTAAGAAGCAATTTTCTCTTTCAGGTTTTAAGGCTTTATTGAGGCTTTGGAGCTGGTTCTAGAGCATCAGCCTTCTGACGTTGCTTCACTAGGGGATAGAGATAGCATTGTCCACTTTATATACACCGCCAACACAGTGCTGGATCAATCTTTACCACCCACTCCAACGCCTCTCCTGAGCTAACTGACTGATAGCCTACACTCCATATACTTCACTGAAGAGTGAGATACACGCTGCAGTATTGTCTGAAACATGGGTATCCATCCATCCCTTGTCCATACCTGCTTTATTCCTAATTAAGGTCACGGGGGTCTGCTGGAGCCTATCCCAGCACACATTGGGCGAAAGGCAGGGGTACACCCTGGACAGGTCACCAGCCCATCACAGGGCCACACATATAGACAGAGAACCACACACACTCACACTCACTCCTATGGGCAATTTAGAATTACCAATCAACCTGATGTACATGGGTATACATCATAATACAATGACATATTATTGCTAATGTGACACTAAGTAAAATATTTTTAAATGGAGGAAATTTGTGTTTTGTTTTTTTGGCTTCCTTTTTATATTAGAGAGAGTTTACTAACACCAGCTTCCTTCCTGGGGGGACAGCAGTACAGTGCAAGCAAATCTAAGCCTTACTCCATTTGCATACAGATTGCCCAGCTGATCCCTGTCATCCTGACACTGCAGTTTGTGAAACAAGCACACCTTTTCCCTGCTAATTATGGCAATGATAAAGCACATCTCTCTTATGATAAAGATCTTTAAAACTAAGAGCATACCGATGACCATGACGCACTAAGGGAATTTATTTACCATTGATTTTTTTTATTTTTTCAGATGCTCTTTTGGAGGTTTGAGAAATTGCATGAAATGTACCTGGTACATTCAAAGTGATGTGAATATTAATGGGATATCTGAGTGCTGACTCATTCTGCACCTGAACTGGTACTTGCATGCACGTGGATGCTAAAACAAAAACCCACCATATTGAATCTTTTCATTCTCAGTGCAATTTAGCTGTCAACAATCAATAATCTGAATATTTATGGTAAAAAAAAACATATTAATATGAATATATTTTAGAGTTCTGCATTGTATTGGTGTCTAATTATACACTGCCATCTAGTGTTCAACAACCCATATTGACACACACACACACACACACACACACACCTACATAAACCTATACATCATCTTCCTTCAATTTATCTGAGCTGTAAAAGCTGTTTTTTTTTACCTTTTCAAATCTAAAATTCTAAGTAAAAGTGAGGAATAACAACTAAGAACAGTGTATTATGGTCATTGATATTGCAAAGATTTTACTGACAACAGCAAAATTATTTTAAAAAAATAATCTGCAGAACAGCTGGAGTCACATTGTCCTGCTATGAATGTCAACACTGTTTTCAAAAAAATATCCACTAGAGGGCGACACTGGGTTGTGTGAACTCAAATCTCAGCTCATGCTAATCACCAAAATATGAGTTAATGCTAAACTATCAGCAGATTTGAAATTCTGTCAGCCAATAACGAAACTAACACAGATAAGGTGATCATATATTTAATAGATGGCCAGTGGTCAGTGTGCAAAGAGAACAGCTATGAGTGTATGAATCGAAGAGGTGTGGCAGTATCACAATTTACCTGGTGAGCATATACAGGCAACTGCCCCACATACTAGAGCGCTACACAACAACCTATACAACAGCCACAAGGTAGCAAGGTACCAACAAAGTGTTGTAGAAAGTATAAGAAGTATAAGCACTGTAGTGCTGATGAGTGCAAATCTCTGGTCAATTGGTCAATTTTGACATTTCTTTTTGGAAGAGTTGAGGAGTAAGCATATGCAGTGTAAACAGCATCGTCGAGTCCTCTGGAAATACCACTAAGTGTAGCAGGGGCTTTACTGATAGTATTGGCAGATAAAATCTACATAGAAAGAACCTATAGGAGTCAGGGATTATAGGGAATGGAACAGTTCTTATTTATGGTGCTCAAGGCACCAGAACAACGCGCATGGTGTTGGTGTAGCCAGAGCCAGGACGCCAACCAGTGACAACAATCACCACATCGCCAGATTTGTAGAACTTCCGGGTTTTACCTGAAAGTGAACATCCGTGTTATCCATTAACCACTTCAGTGGTCAGTGTAATCTTTTAGTTAAATAAATAGAAACACCAATGCACTGCTTTTATTATCCAGAGCTTTACCTTCTCACCTACTTTCACACTTAAGGGAAAGAAATCCTCCAAACCTACAACAACTCGAGATATCTGTACTCGGTACTGTGTCCTTACCCATCTCCAGGGCGAAGCTGACACGCAGGTCCACATCCTCAGCCCACACATCATTGGCAGGCTTGTTGTAGAGGATGGGGTAGATGCCACGGTACAGATGGCACTGACGTGCTGTCTGCTCATTTCGGGTCACAGCCATGATGAGGGCGCGAGGCCTGTATCTAGACAGCAGATGAGCAGACCTAAAGAGATTAAAGAAAGAGAGAGAGAGAGAGAGAGACAGAGGAAGAGTGAGTGAGAGAGAGAGACTCAAGACCTGATAATCCGAAAGATTAACTGTGACACCTACATAACTAAACGGACTATCTGACTAAAAATGTCTTCATAGTCAACATTAACTAAAAATGCATAATAGCATACATACTAAATATTAAGCTTTATTATATTAGATTTTTCTGTTGTATTGCTTCATTGGTAAGCATTTTGATTGCATCTCGAATGCCCTTCATCGAGTAGACCTTCTGTATTTAACAGGCTGTACCGGTTGCACCACAACAGCTGAGTGAGAAGTTTAAATTAGCCTGCAAAATGTCAGGGTTCAGGCCAGCAAAGGTCAGAATAAGCATGAGGGAGCACACATCACACTGGCATGACACAGGGGATGTGTATGCATGTCTGTGTGTGTACAATGTGAGCAAATATGAAAGTAGCATACAGTATAAAAATGTTTATAGTATAAATCTAAATATATTCATGGATGTACATGATTGTCTCGCAGATTGTACCTTCCAGATTTGGTGAGAACGATAATGGCACTGGCACAGCACTTGAAGGAAGCTTCCACAGCTCCTATAGCCACAGATTCACAGGGATCACGGGTCAGGTGTGTGGTGCGACGCAACTCCTCGAACAGCTGCCTGTGGTACATGGCTGCCTCAGCCTCACGGGCGATCTGAACCCGAACACACGAGCAAGTAACAGAAAGAGAGGAAATCAGAATATCGTAGCCACTAAAGTCTACAAATAAATGTAATGTAAAAATTAATATGATGAATTAGATTTACAAGTAGGGAACCTGTGGCAATTTCACAATGCAAAACGTCAGGGTATATACAGTATCAGGGTTTTTGTCAAGTTTAAACATTGTAAATGTTATCAAATAATAAACCTTTTACAGTGTGGCAGGATGTAAGAACTTTTCTTGAGCAGCTCCTCAAAAGCATGCAACATCAGTGGTACCATCACACCACAACAGACAAGCTTCTGTTCCACAGAAGACAGCTAAAGACACTGACAAGAAGACAAGACATGTACTAGTAAAAGATGAGACACAAAAAATAAAAGGCTATAACGAGAAGCCATTACTAATTACTGGTGTTTAATAGATTTTATTTTTTACTTTCCAAGTCAAACAGAAATAACGGGTTCAGTTGAGAAGCTGGTCAGTCACTCCGATTCTTCATTAGAGCACACAAGACTGAATGTATGACATTTTAGTGATGTTTTTAGTAATGAAAGCAAGTGAAGGGAATAGAATATGCATGTTAATTTACAGCAAAAATTTCAGAAATATTTGTATGCACATATCAGTTAGACCTTCTTTAGACATGCTGCACTACTAGCAGTAAGTTTATTTAGCACGTTTCTCAAAATGCAATCAAATGCCAGGCCAGAGCGACATCATCACACTCACCAGGTGCTGTGTCAACACAGACTCAACAGGGTACTCGCCCTTAGCTGTCTCTCCACTCAGCATGATGCAGTCAGCACCATCCAGCACAGCATTGGCTACATCACTGCTCTCAGCACGGGTAGGACGGGGCTTCTTGATCATGCTCTCCAGCATCTGCCGTTCAGAAGAAATAAAGTCAGAAGGAGCCGAAATTCGATTGCTTACAAATTCTTCATTGTGTATTTACTATGGTGAAATCAAAATCTATTGATAAAGGCATGTTTTCGTTTCTTTACCTGTGTAGCACAAATGATAGGTTTGCCGATCCTGTTGCTGCGTCCAATCATCATCTTTTGAGCCAGGAAGACCTTCTCTGTTGGAATCTCGATACCCATGTCTCCACGGGCAACCATGATACCATCACTGGCCTCCAGAATCTCATCAAAACTGGGCAACGGTGAGAAAAAAATTGTATCCATAATTAAGAATTAAGGATCTGACTAAAAATGAAACAAAACAAATAACACAAAAACAACAAGATAGTATGATCATTGCCAGGCTAAGAAAACTCTCAATGGATCAGTGGCATTCGATTCTCCTACACACTCACTTGCGCACCCCCTCATGGTTTTCCAGCTTGCTGATGACCTGGATGTTCTTGCCCTTTTCACCCAACACCTTCTTGACTGCGTGAACGTCAGCAGCCTTACGGATGAAGGAAGCGAACACCATGTCCACCCCTTGCTCTACACCAAACTGCAGGTCTTGGATGTCCTTCTCAGACACAGCGGGCAGGTCTATTTTAGCGCCAGGCAGGTTTACACCTTTCTTGCTGCCCAGCATCCCACCATTCTCAATCTCGCACATCAAGTAGTCACCACCTGGATAAAAAGCCATAGAAAGCTTTAGACTTGTAAGCATTAGCAGTTCATTTTTAGCAACCTTGGTTTGCTTATAATTTGGCTTAAACTTGACTAGTTGCTGAAACTGACCAATTTCCAGGACTTTCAGGGAAATGAGGCCGTCATCAATGTAGACCTTGCTGCCCAGCTCAACCACCTTAGTGATATTCTTGTAATCAAGCCATAGGGTTTTCTCATCACAGTTGTCCTTGAACTTGTCATCTAGGGTCAGCTTAATTTTCTCACCCTTGTTTAGCTTCACCTCCTCAGTGCCACTCTGGAGAAAGGACACAATGTAAATAATGTAGAAGTTTGATGAACTGTATAAGAAGTCTGGATCTTCTCCACTGTTAAAAGTGTCTCTTAAAGACTGTGTAATACACCAACCAGGCATAACACTGATGATCTCCTCATCATGGCCCCTGTTAGTGGGTGGGATATATTAGGCAGCCAGTGAACATTTTGTCCTCAAATTGATGTGTTAGAAGCAGGAAAGTGTTATGGAAAGTGTTATGGACAAGGACAAGTGTTATGATTTTAGCGAATTTGACGAAGGGCCAAATTGTGATGGTTAGACCACTGGATCAGAGCATCTCCAAAACTGCAGCTCTTGTGGGGTGTTCCCGGTCTGCAGTGGTCAGTATCTATCAAAAGTGGTCCAAGGAAGGAACAGTGGTGATTGATGCACGTGGGGAGAGAAGGCTGCCCCGTGTGATCTGATCCAACAGACGAGCTACTGTTGCTCAAATTGCTGATGAAGTTAATTCTGATACACAGTGCAGGACGGGTCAGGGCTGTTTTGGCAGCAAAAGGGGGACGAACACAATATTAGACAAGTGGTCATAATGTTATGCCTGCTTGGTGTAGGAGCAGTATTGTTATAGGTAGTGACCATTCTAAACAAGACAGGAAACAATAAGCAGTTTGCTGAAGATGTAAAAGACACACTCACGCCTTTGATGAGTCCAGTCCTGATTTCAGGGCCTTTGGTGTCCAGTGCAATGGCCACTGGTCTGTAATCAAGGCTTCCAGGTACAAAGCTCTCAGTGGCTTCACGTACATTCTTGATGGTATCAGCATGGTACTAAAGAATACAGAAGTAGGTCCATCTCAATAAAGTACAAAACTAAAAAATACAAATCTACCAGAATAACATAATGTGACAAAACATTATAGGAAAAAAAATTTAGAATAAGTTTCACTGGGAAAACATCAATGATGTAATACACACACCATCTGATGAGCAACGTATGAATATGACCACTACAATAGCTTGACAATGAAACACACATAGACTAGGGGTGTTTATTAAGAGTAACACAAAACAGGTGTGAGTGTTTAGGACATGTGACATGCTGGGGCTGATGGGAAAAGTAGTTCACCAGGCAGTACTATGACAAGTTTATTAATAACACAGCCAGGGTGTCTGTGTGTATGCACTGTATATACTTTATATATATGAGAGAGAATAGTTGCACGTACTATGTTTGCCAGTAATTCTCTGCTTGTTTTACTTGTCCATTTATAATGAAATTCCTGTGAGTAGTCTAGGGCATTTGAAAGATGCCATGCGTATAGAGAACCGTAACTGAATCTGAGAAGGAAATCTTGGAGGCATGCTATATATACTGTATGTCTACACAGGTCATATTTCATATGATATAATTAGCTTGACTGTTTGACTGCTACACTACAAAGACTTACATAACTGTTTGTGTACCAGAAGAGCCACGAGGTCCTTTTAGATGCCTTGATAATTGCATTTAAAATAACAGAGAAATTACCCATTCACTTTTGTTTCGAAGATTCAAGCTCTGCTTCCACTGTGGAAATTGTCTGAATCTGCAGTCATATTTAAGAAAAGCCTTCTAGTCATATAATTGAGATGTACCTTACACCAGGCTTTGAGCAACACAGTAGGTATATGTTAACATGGGTGTCAATAAATAAATAAGGTTCAAATACATGAAATGGACAAGACAGGGTGACTACTGAGAGTGACTTGTACCTACAACTAATAAACAGTGACCTTTAACTGACCTTTAACTGGTGTTGACCTATAGCTGAAATATCAAAGCTATCATATGAAGGTGTAATGGCACACTTGATGCGGTGATTGAGAATAACGGAAAGGCTAATCCTACATCCAACTCCTCTCTGCTGAGATTTTACTGTTAGGATATTACACACAGGTTTTTAACCTGGTACTGAGGAACTGTAAAAATTCAACCAACCTCATGAGTTCCATGCGAAAAGTTCAAGCGTGCAACATTCATGCCAGCCTTGATCATCTCCTTCAGCTTCTCCACAGAGCGAGAAGCTGGCCCTAAAACAATTTACAAATCAAACTTCATTTAATGTCACATTCATTCATATGAAATGTGATATTTATATCCTGAATTTATATATTTCTGTATTTTTGACCATTTCTACAGTTAAAAGTACTATACAAATAAATGTTAAATTAAAATGCAAATAATAAATTTAGGTAACCAAAGCATGGAAATGAAGAAATGCCAGTGTTTTGCTGACCAATTGTGCAGACGATGCCAGTGTTGCGAGACACTGTGGGCTCGGAGTCAATGTCCAGCAGGCACAAGTGCTCCAGGAAAGTTTCTGCCATAGCAGCATGGAGCTGCTGAGCGTGAATGACCGAAGAACTCATATCCTTAGCCTTAGACTTTAATGGAGCAGTGTCTACTGGAACGTCCTGCAATATGAGAAAGCATTAAAAGGTCACTTTGCCTAAATATGTAAAAACTTATACGTGAAAATAAGGGCTCATTTCTTCTTCTTCTAAAACAAGTTTTGACTTTGTGATTAGAAACTAATTCACATGTATGTCAAAATGCCAGCTGAACTTGCCCAAGCAAATTGTTCTAAACTGCTTAGACCTTGGTAATGATTGACTGCATACACATGGTTGTCTTTGTATTAAAGGTTTTCATAAGTATAGCCTTTAGACTAGTAAAAGGTATCTTTCTGAAAAAGGTGTCTGTCTGAAACTGACCACCAGCTACTAGCCATACAGAACAGGCTGAATGTATAACATTTAAGAGTATATGTAAAAGGTTATTAAAAAGTCTACTAAGATAAGAGCATATACAGTATATCATATAAACCATGCGATTCTACTTAGTAGATCTTCGCTGTAAAAATAGCTAACAAGCTAGTGTTGTAGAAAAACCCCACAGCATCTGGTGTGCTAAAAATATCTTAAAACAGTGTGATCATATTGCTTCTGTGGCTCTTCAAACATTGGTCACCCAAACGCAGTACACTGCCACTGTCACCAAAGGTTAAGTAACTTAGAAGCCAGTAGAAATGATATATTAGCAATGTGGGCAAGGAAATGCCTGACTGCACATACACTCACTAGAAGGACTAAATGTTACATTCCTCAGTCAAAAGTTAAGATTATTCTGGTCAGCAGTGAAGTGGACTGCAATATGACTGTCACGTGCCACGGTATTTAATGCATTTACTGTATCACGATATACTGCATAAATACTGTAATCATAATACTTTAGTCATAATCCTGATTATTACTTACCACTACTACTACTACTACTACTACTACTACTACTACTACTAATAATAATAATAATAATAATAATACATTTAATCGACTAGTTATCAATTTAAAACTAGTTAACAATTAGTACAGTAGAAACGCAATATTAAAATAACATTGTACTACAATAACACTATATAAAAGAATAAAATATATTTCATATTTAAATATATTTTAAATGTTCGTCTATTTACGAGGTTTTGACTTTTTATCTAAGGTCGTTATTATTTTATATAATTTATGTAGGTAAAGAAGATAGTTCATTTTTACAAATAATAATAATAATAATAATAATAATAATAATAATAATAATAATAATAAATCCCTAAATTAACTATAAATGACCTACCGTAGCCGCTGGCCGGTCACGAGCAGCTGTGCACCGATCCCCAGCGCGCGCTCCTAATTTAACACCGTTACTGACCGGTACTACTTCCTGGAGGGATGACACTGTATCCTTGCGAGAGTGTTCACAGCTAAACTTTGCCTGATACAAATATTAGTTCCTGGTGTAAATAACAATTTAAGCAAAGTCACAACTGCATTTCTTTTTTAATCTTACGCAAAAAAATTTAATATATTCAAACATATTTCATTTATGTACTACAATGATACGCTCAAGGTGTTGTTACACCTGCAATTATTATACTGGGAGGCAATGAAGCTTGTGATAGCTGACAATTCAGAGATTCATCAGTTAATGAGTCAGTCACACTGATACTGGATGTTATGATTTGTTATGAAAGAACAAAACTTGTTTTAAAATACCAATTATACACTGATCAGGCATAACATTATGAACACCTGCCTAATATTGGTGTTGTTCCCTCTTTTGCTGCCAAAACCCGTCATGCACGGTGTATTCTGACCCCTTTCTATCAGAACCAGCATTAACTTCTTCAGCAATTTGAGCAACAGTAGCACGTCTGTTAGATCGGATCACATGGGCCAGCCTTCTCTACCCAAGTGTATCAATGAGCCTTGACCGCCCATGACCCTGTCGCCGGTTCACCACTGTTCATTCCTTGGACCACTTTTGATAGATACTGACCACTGCAGACCGGGAACACCCCACAAGAGCCGCAGTTTTGGAGATGCTCTGATCCAGTGGTCTAGCCATCACAATTCGGCTCTTGTCAAACTCGTTCAAATCCTTACGCTTGTCCATTTTTCCTGCTTCTAACATCAACTTTGAGGACAAAATGTTGACTTGCTGCCTAATATATCCCACCCACTAACAGGTGCCATGATGAGGAGATCATCAGTCTTATTCACTTCACCTCTCACTGCTTATATGGCTGATCGGTGTATATCCCGTACATTTTATTTATTAGCAACATCTTTTGGAAGCAGAGCACGCGCTAAACGTCACATTGTACAACTTTTTTTTACAGAAAAATTGTACAAAATTGAATTACACAAAACGTAAGAAATATTGTCATATCATGTGCAATATCACATCACGTGCATTATCATATCATGAGCAATATGCTCTTAGTTCTCTAGCACTTTTTTGTACTTTTTGTATACATAGAATATTTCATTCATATTTATATTTCTCTTGTGCAGTCTCTGGCAAAAGAACTTCCTTTGGGATGAATACATTTCTATGGTATCATTTAAAAATGCCATCCATGTGCAAAATGTTCTGCACGATGTTTATATACAGGATCCAGTGATCATCATGAAAAAGAGAGAGAGAGAACAGAGCGCTTTCTGTTCATTCTGGGATGTTTACAGACTGTATGCGGTTCAAGTCCCGCTACTGAGAGCGCGCGCCCTATCGGTGGCCTAGTGACCAGGCAGAGAGCCACGGCGCATGCGTACACCAAGCGTTGTCAGGGAGAAAGCGGCCAGCACAAGGAGAAATAAACAGCGACAAACGCGAGACAGGGCCGGGCTAGCCGCTGGTACGGTCAGACAGAGAAGCACACAATGAAACCCTTTTAAATGATTGCCTAATTGTTGCCATTTCCATCGTGGTCTTTTTTTTTTCTTTTATAAGTTTCCTTTAATTCATGCAACCTAAAATACGGAGAACCTTCACTGCCCTATTCTCAAAAGGTAAGAGGTAAAAAAAAATCACCTTCATGGTGATGAAATAAATTGGTCCTAAATGTTTTTATTTATTTATTTATTTATTTATTAATCTAGCTGATTGTCATTATGGAGCTGTTTGCATGTTAAGGGCGTTTTGCATTGTCGCCGGTTCTGCACTTGGATTTAGGAATCAATCAACAGGGCAAGCCAAAGAGATGCAGTAGAGATTCAAGGATGAACGAATTAGTCTTTAAATCGTTTAATAGACACAACTGATCTTGGATTTTTTTTCTCTCCTTTGTGTTAAACCAGAAATGTTCTTTATTCCACCGTTGTGAATCAAACGTGAAATGCATCTCTTTCATCAAACACTTAAACAAAGGCATTTATGATGGGATGTGAGATTCTAACTTATTATGCATTTTTATTTTCATCAGCTACTCTTATTATTTTGATCTCATTCGCCTGTGTATTCTATACATCTAACTACTTGCCTTAATTAATTTATTTATTTGAATTTTTTTGTTTGTTTGTTTTCTTTTTCTTTTTTATCTGGTCCAGCATCCACACCCTCCTTTTCTCCTTGCTGTTCTGGCAGGTTGTTTTTGGGATGGTTTGGGATTACTCAGCCATTCTGCCTGAATAAGCATCATCTTCATCCTGGTTGTAATGCTCGACCTCATCGTAGAGTCTAAACCAGATCTGAACATAAAGTGCTCGGGCAAACTCTTCGTCACTGGAATGGAAAGGAAGGGACACAAAAAGTCACTGGAGCTAAATCTATGATCAGCATGGTAAAGAACCCCTTAAAAAACCTTCGAAACATAAAGCCTATATAATGATATTTGTTTTATTTATTGGTTATTTTACTGTTGGAAATGTGTAAACGATTGTGGGAAATAAATTCATGGATAAATTCGGCATGACAGGTTTGGATATTGTGTGTAATATGTTGAGATGTCTTACACCGATCAGGCATGACATAATGAGCACTGAGAGGTGAAGTGAATAAGACTGATGATCTCCTCATCATGGCACCTGTTAGTGGGTGGGATATATTAGGCAGCAAGTGAACATTTTGTCCTCAGAGTTGATGTGTTAGAAGCAGGAAAAATGGGCAAGCGTAAGGATTTGAGTGAGTTTGACAAAGGGCCAAATTGTGATGGCTAGACCACTGGATCAGAGCATCTCCAAAACTGCAGCTCTTGTGGGGTATTCCCGGTCTGCAGTGGTCAGTATCTATGTGGTCAGTATCTAAAAGTGGTCCAAGGAAGGAACAGTGGTGAACCAGTGACAGGGTCATGGGCGGTCAAGGTCCATTGATGCACGTGGGGAGAGAAGGCTGGCCCGTGTGATCCGATCCAACAGACAATCTACTTTTGCTCAAATTGCTGAAGAAGTTAATGCTGGTTCTAATAGAAAGGTGTCAGAATACACAGTGCATGATGGGTCAGGGCTGTTTTGGCAGCAAGGGGACCAACACCAATATTATGCAGGTGGTCATAATGGTATGCCTTTTCTGTGTACTGTCACACTAGTCACCTAGTTAAATAGATTGCTTAAACTGGTTGATGCAAGCATTTGCTGACAAAGGGATGGGGATAAGGGAGTGGAAATGGTGAGGACAAGTAAATCAGTGAGATGTCAGGAGACAGAGGAGGACACAGCTGACCCTGTTTAACCTGTCTGCCTCTCAGAGTGTCAGTGAGCAGTGCTGGAGTGATGAGGAATCAGATGGGGACATTGACTGTGAAAACGTTGTTTATGGAGCACAGGTATCTGCATTAAAATATACAAGAGGTTGAATCATTGTTTGCTTAATATAGCTTAGTCAGTTCAGCATGAACTTGGATTAATACAGGTGAAAGTGTACTTGGATGCAGACAGCATATGGCGTCTGCTTTACTTCTTATCCAAGCCTTCATTAGAAACAAACCCACTCACATACAGAATTCCACAAACACAAAGCAGCAGCTTAATACAGGATACAATTCTTGAATGAAAATAAAATGATAGTGTAACTTAATATGAAATAGAACACAAGACTGTTTTGAAGTATTTCCTGTAAATTGCTCAGGTAGCTATTTATAAGGGAACAAAAAAAACTGTCAATTTGTTTCTACAATGAGGAACAAACGAATGTTTCCTACAGGGTAATTATGCTGCTGATCTCTATTGCCACCCGCAATTGGACACAGATGTTGTAGCTGTGAAGGATATCTACTCTGACAGTGCTGTTGGTGTAAGGTACTTAAAATAAGTTCATATGTATTTGCTCACTAATTTAAGTCTAATGTCAGTCAGAACCTGAGCTCAGAGTTATCCTTTTTTTGTTTTCAGGGAATATGAGGCAATTGATGATGTGGACATCGATTTGCACATCAACATCGGCTTTTTAGATGTGAGTTCACCTTCTTGTATCAGAGACACCACTTTGCAACCCTAGCCCTGTAATATTTCTGCCAACGTTCACTATTTTCTCAACATGGCTCAAAGCAGTATGCATGTCAGCGTTGCTTGTGCAAAGCAGTGTGAAGCTGTATGGTGGATTTAAAAGTAAAACCATTTGCTGGCCAAGTGCAAATGGTCTGCACAGTGGACATTGTCCTGGATATATATGTATACCGGTGCAGGAAAAACGTTAAAAAATGTACTGTGGATAAAAAAATAGTGCCATGAAAAACTTGAGAAAAGACTTTGAATTATTATTTTGTAATAGCCATTTTTGCTCATATTTTTAGAATTTTTTTATGAAAGGTGCTAGTAATTCTGACGGATATATGATTGTATTATCCTACAGGAGGAGGTGGCCACAGCATGGAAAGTCAACCGAACAGAACCTATCGTTTTGCGCCTTCGATTTTCTTTGTCTCAGTACCTGGATGGACCAGGTAGGAATGTCCACTATATGTAGCTGAACTCAACAACACCGTGTGTGTAGGCAGCGTACCTTGTTTTTCATTTTGTGCAGTATTCTGTGCACACCTGAACAGTTCATTTCTTTTAGAGCCAACAGTGGAAGTGTTTCAGCCTTCCTGTAAGGATAGCTTCAGCGTTGGTGTACAGCTCAAAAGGTGACCAGCTCTATTTTAAATTTATGACATTATTAGTCAGCTTATTACTGTGAAAGAATTAATTATCGGGTAATAGCTGTAGTATATTTTATATATAGTAGTAATCATTAATGCATTTCTTACTTCCCTTGCCAGAATTCTTAGCACATTCATATCAAATCAGTGGAAACACCTCAGCAATGAATTTTTGAGAACTCAGCAGAAGAAGAGGCATAGCTGGTTCAAAGCTGGAGGAACCATCAAGAAATTCCGGGCTGGGCTCAGCATCTTCACACCAATAGCCAAGTACAAACAAATAAGCATATTTGGACTTCTTGTTCATGTCCACAATGTTTTCTATTGGAGGAAACTCTTACTAATAACAGAAGTCACAATTTAAACGAACATATAAGTCATTAGCACTCAACACATTATCTTATGCAACTTCAGGACAATACTAATTACTTTAATGGCTGCTTCTGTCCATTTTTCCAGGTGTCCCAATGTACCTCTGATTCAGGGCCCTGGAGAGAAGGGGAGGCCATCTGGACCTGAGCCGAGAGTAAGCCGCCTCATGAGCCGATCAGTCTCCTGTACCATGAAGATGCCAAAAGGAGACTTACTCACATACGCACCCAACGGACAGGTGAGATACTCAAGCCTACATTCTTTTGACTGCTTATTAAGAAGGAGAAAAATTACCATGTTTTATTAATCATTGCAGTAAATTTATGATATTATTTATATTATATATCATATTAATATATATTATATTAATGCATGTGATTGTGTGTTTTGAGTAATGAGTTACAAACTGAATGTAGTGATATATTCAGCTGAATGGTCTATGATCATGGTCATCAAAGTGGAGTCTGAGGATCCCCAGAGCTCCATGACACTAAACCATGGGTTTCTAATTTTCTTACCCTCTATTATGTCTATAAATAATGTCAACTGGAATCTAAAAAATATTTTTTAAAAATCAGAAAAGAACCCTGGCACCAATATATAGCCGAAATAATACTGTACACAATTACACTGATCAGGCATAACATTATGAGCAGTGACAGGTCAAGTGAATAAGACTGGTGATCTCCTCATCATGGCATCTATTAGTGGGTGGGATATATTAGGTAGCAAGTAAACATTTTGTCCTCAAAGTTGATGTGTTAGAAACAGTAAAAATGGGCAAGCGTAAGGATTTGAGCGAGTTTGACTAAGGGCCAGATTGTGATGGCTAGACCACTGGATCAGAGCATCTCCAAAACTGCAGCTCTTGTGGGGTGTTCCCGGTCTGCAGTGGTCAGTATCTATCAACAGTGGTCCAAGGAATGAACAGTGGTGAAGCGGTGACAGGGTCAGGGGCGGCCAAGGCTCACTGATGCACGTGGGGAGCGAAGGCTGGCCCATTTAGCCCAATTGAACAGACATGCTACTGTTGCTCACATTGATGGTTCTGGTAGAAAGGTGTCTGAATACACAGTGCATGACGGGTCAGGGCTGTTTTGGCAGCGAAAGGGGGACCAACACAAGATTATTCAGGTGGTTATAATGTTATGCCAGATCGGTGTAAATAACGTGTCTGTTTTTTAAAATTCTCTCTGAAATATATTTGTACCGAGGGGCTCAAAACCTTTGGTCTATGGTCTCCTAGAAATAAACTATGCATTGTGGTTGTCTCAACAGAATGTGGCAGTCCCTGGCTCCAGATCCACAGTTCAGATCACCACCAAGCAGCTTATTGAGCTGTTCTTCTCGTCACAAGCTCTCCTACACTGCAAAAGTATCCCTACTCTGGAATACGGCTTTCTTGTACAGGTAGATTATTGGGTTTTTCTTTATAGGATTGATGCCTGTATTAATGTCTATACATATTAAATCTGTCTTTTTTTTCTAGATTATGAAGTACTCAGAACAGAGAATTCCCACCCTGAATGAGTACTGCGTGGTCTGTGATGAGCAGCATGTCTTTCAGAATGGCTCCATGCTCAAGGTATCAACAATTAACTACAGCTACATGCTGTACACAATTCTATCTGAACTACCTGTGGTCTCTGATTATGTGTGGTCATTGGAGATACATTTATATATGTTTAACAAAATATCTGGTCTTTCCAGCCAGCAGTGTGTACAAGAGAGCTGTGTGTGTTCTCCTTCTACACACTGGGTGTCATGTCAGGGGCTGTAGAAGATGTAGCAACAGGAGCAGAGGTAATGCATACATCACACACATACACATATATACACCTACATATAAAGATAGAAAGAGTTTGTCCTGCTTTGCTGAAACTCCATCAGTCTGATCAAATCCCGTTCATGCAGGTGGTTGACTTGCTGGTAGCAATGTGCAGAGCTGCCCTGGAGTCATCTCGTAAAAGCATTATATTTGATCCTTATCCGTCTGTGGTTGACCCTTTCGATCCCAAGGCTTTGGCCTTTAACCCTAAGGTACAGGATTTTATCTGACTTAATGATATCAGCCATCATGGCCATTTTATTACACCCTATGAAATAACAAATTGATTACACTTACATTCTTTTTATGTCACCTTATCATATTTCTGTTTTTGCTTATCCGTTGGTTGACAGAAACGAAGCTATGATAGGCTGCAAAAAGCACTGGACAGCATCATGTCGATTCGAGAAATAACACAAGTATGGAAGGAGCTGTGCTTTTAATATGAAAAATTAACCTTTGATCTCAAATAAACCTTATATTTGACTTTAATACCTGATGGTTCCTGATATCGCCTGGCATGGAGAATGACTAACACAGTCATATATTTTTTTATAGGGCTCATATGTAGAGATTAAGAAACAGATGGACAAATTGGATCCACTTGCACATCCTCTCTTACAGTGGTAAGAATCAGACACAATTTAATTTGCCAGGCAAGGAAATTATCTTAGAGAGTGTGCAGATAAAAGACAACACTAGACAATTTACAAATGTGCATGAAGCACAGAAATAAATTAAAAAGTGAAAGTGACCTATACACACACACACACACACACACACACACACACTGATCAGCCATAATATTATGACCTCGGCCTAATATTGTGTTGGTCCCCCTTTTGCTGCCAAAACAGCCCTGACCCATCAAGGCATGGACTCCAGTAGATCCCTGAAGGTGTGCTGCAGTATGATGCAGCAGATCCTTTAAGTCGTGAAGTGGGGCACACTTACAGGACACTTACTTGACTTAAAAGATACTTTTGATAGATACTGACCACTGCAGACCAGGAACACCCCACAACAGCTGCAGTTTTGGAGATGCTCTGATCCAGTGGTCTAGCCATCACAATTTGGCCCTTTATCAAACTCGCTCAAATCCTTACGCTTGTCCATTTTTCCTGCTTCTAACGCATCAACTTTGGGGACAAAATGTTCACTTGCTGTCTAATGTATCCCACCCACTAACAAGTGCCATGATGAGGAGATCATCAGTCTTATTCACTTCAGTTCTCACTGCTCATAATGTTTTGGCTGATCGGTTAAGGATATTCGGCTTTCGGGTGAAATTTCAGGATGCACCTAAAATGCACTATAACCTTTACAGGTGAACTTAATTTGACCTTCTCTACAGTTTTGAATGCACATGTCCAACTGTTCAGTGTTTCAGTACTTTTTGCATAACTTGCTGTTCTCTAACAAGGTGCTTAATGGCAAAATTTACAACTGGTGTTTGATCCAATAAATTTTCCGATTCAATTAGAATTGGTATTTAAACAGTCCTCTTCATCATGCTGTTCACATTTTGACATCATGAGACCAAGACCACACCTAACAATTGATCAACAGTACCTCACCATTGTGAGGCTTCAAACAGGATGTTCTCAGAGGGAAGTGGCCACTGAGCTTAGAGTGTCACAGAGTGTCATCAGCAGGTTGTGACAGAGATACAGAGAGACTGGAAGAGTCACAGAAAGGCATAGAAGTGGACGTCCTTTGGCCACATCCCACATTGATGACCGCTTCATTGTGAACAGTGCCCTGCGGAACCGGATGACGAATGCCACTCAACTCCAGGCACATTTAAGGGAGGTGAGAGGCACCCAAGTGTCATGTCAGACCATTCGAAACCGTTTACATAAGTGTGGTCTGAGTGCTAGACGACCTGCAAGGGTACCTGACCACACCACCAGGCACAGGCGTCGGGCCAAGGAGCATTTACGCTGGACGAGGGACCAGTGGGCCACAGTGCTGTTCTCTGATGAAAGTCGATTCACGTTGAGCAGAAATGATGGCCGCCAATGATGTCGGAGACGTCAAGGAGAGCGCTATGCTTCAGCCACTGTTGTGGTGGTGTTTGGTCTGGGCAGGTGTGTCTACTCGATACAGAACTCCCTTGTGAATCTTGTGAATGGTACAGTAACAAGCCAATACTACCTGAATAACATCATTAATCCAGTCATTGTGCCCCTGCATGAACATCTTCATGGACGACAATGCTCCAGCTCATCGAGGTCACATCATTAGGGAACGGCTGCTGGATGCCGGGGTACCTCAAATGGAGTGGCCTGCACTTTCTCCAAACCTGAATCCCACAGAAAACCTATGGGATCAGCTGAGTCGCCGTGTAGAGGCTCGTAACCCTGCACCCCATAACCTCAATGACCTGAGGGCCGCCCTTCAGGAAGAGTGGAATGCCATGCCTCAGCAGACAATAAGTCGACTCGTGAACAACATGAGACATCGTTGTCAAGCTGTAATTGATGGTCAAGGGCACATGACAAATTATTGAGACATTGACATTTTTTGTTGTGGTATACCCACCACTGTTGTTGGCTTTTGTTTCAGTAAATTGTTTGAGATGAGGAAATCACCATTGCAGGCTTCTACTTAAATGGTATAATATCACTGTAGCATGAACTTTTTTTCCATAAATTTCACCCAAAAGTCAAATATCTTTAACTTTTTGTGAGTAGTATACAAAATTCATGTTTTATATATACATATATATATATTTGTGCAGTGATAACTGATTATGCAGATGTTGTAATAGTAAAAAAGTTATGTGCTTTACAGTAGAGAGTGCTATGTTACAGGATAGTTTATAAAAGCAAAACACCCCTCAGTGATATTTCTTGTTCTCGTGTGTAAAGCCGCATTTGCATTTGATAATGCACCTTTTTCTCTCCTCATCTGCTGCAGGATTATATCCAGCAATCGATCTCACATTGTCAAGCTGCCTTTAAGCAGGGTAAGTACACTTTCTAGCAGTGTTATACTCCTACATCACTGTTATATGAACAAAGCATGCAAACGGGTTGATTCCTTTTTATCTCATTTTTTGTTTCTCTGTTTCTGCTGACAGCAACTCAAGTTCATGCACACTACCCACCAGTTTCTGTTGCTCAGTAGCCCTCCAGCCAAAGAGGCTCGATTCCGCACAGCTAAGAAGCTATATGGCAGCACTTTTGCCTTTCAGTGGGTGTATTAATATGATATCTAAATCTTCACTGTCACAGTCACAGTGTTTCGTTTCGTTTTTTATTTGTTCTGCAGTCAGCTCCAGAATTATTGCCACCATGTTGTAGACGGGGTAAAAACACATTTGAGTGTAATTAGCATAATCTGTATTAAAAGAAGAAACTATAACATCCAAAAACAACCACAGGACAGTTCCACAAAGACATGAGAGAAGTATGTTCTTCAATTAAAGTTTATTCTAAGGTTCCTTCTAAGAAAGAAAAACAGACATTTGGAAGAACTAGATATAGCTGAAGAATATTTCCCTTTTACATTTGTTTACCTAAATGTTTATGAACTCTGGTCATCCTTGACTTCCTGTGTCACTGAGTGATATCAGATATGACAGAGGCCAAATTCCCTTCATTCTTGTCATTCATCACCATTAAGAAGATTTGACAGTGAATGGTTGGTTGAAAAATGGTTATTGTGGCAAACATTTCTCCAGGGATCACAGGAGACAGGAGCATCTGGGAGTCCAAATCTACAATTAGCCACATTCACACCAACAGACTTTTGCCATGTGAAATGTATTCTTTCTTCTAAGCACAAACAGATGTGCCTGTAGCTCACAAGACGCTTTGACCAGAGCCTGATTTTATGGTCAGATGAGACAAGCATAAAGCTTTTTTTTTTTTTTTTAACAAACACTCAAAGTGGGTTTGGCATAAAAAAGAAAGATACAGAAACGAAGCTAATCTTCGCTAAGTCATTAGTGGAGGATCTGTGTTTTTCTTCCAAATCCCCTAGGACACTTTTTACCATTTTTATACAATGCATCATAGGCTCATGAACTGTATAAAGACAGATTATATACATCTTTATAAACACTTCATGATTCATTGAACTGTATATAAGGGCTCCTGTGTCGCACAACAGAAAACCATTCACTCTGTCCTCCAGCATTAAGAGTTCGAATCCAGATGCTAGTGCAGCCATTTGATGCCCGGAGTGCAAGAGAATGAAACTGTTGTGCTCTCAGTAAGGGAGGAGTGCTATACACTTTCTATCGGTCTGCACGACTCCAGCCAATCATGGGTATCTGTGAGCTCAGGCATGTAGATGTGATTTCTTCCGAGTGTGTTACAGTGCCCCCTTTAGTTGCATGAGTAGCAGTTCGAAAAGATACTGTCAGCTGGCTTCAACGTGCCATGTTGTAAGAACGTGACTGACTTTGTCTTCCCTCGTTGGTTGCTGTCAAAGAAGACAGGTTTTATATTTTGTATTCTCCATTCTCATCGTGCATTATAGGAAACGTTGGTTTAAAACATCTTCAAAAGTATTTGCAAACTACTCGAAACATTGGGACCCATATGCTTTATTTTATTACTTTATATTTTATTAAAAAAAATTTTGCTTCAGTTAAAGGTTAGATTTCTCTAACATAAGGAATTAGTGCTAAGTCAAAAATGAACTCAGAAACTGCACTGACCTACTAGTTCCTCAAGAGCTCTTGGTCGCTGTTGCAGAAAGGACATTATCAACAGTTACATTATTTACTGTCCAGTGTCACCCAAATGAGGATGAGGTTACCTTCTGAGCTTGGTTCCTCTTAATGTTTCTTCCTCATATCATCTCAGGGAGTTTTTCCTCACCACTGTCGCCTCAGGCTTGCTCACTAGGGATAAAATAGGGATAAAATAGTAGCTTTAAACTTTATAAAATTTTTTCTATGTTTCAGTACTTCCATAAAGCTGCTTTGAGACAAAGTCCATTGATAAAAGCACTATACAAATTAATTGAATTGAAATACACTATATTGCCAAAAGTTTTGGGACGTCTGCCTTTACATGCACATAAATGTAATACGGAGTTGTCCCACCCTTTGTAGCTATAACAGCTTCAACTCTTCTGGCAAGGTTTTCCACAAGGTTTAGGTGTGTGTTTATGGGAATTTTTGACCATTCCTCTAGAAGCACATTTGTGAGGTCAGGCACTGATGTTGGACAAGAAGGTCTGGCTCACAGTCTCCGCTCTAATTCATCCCAAAGGTGTTCTATCGGGTTGAGGTCAGAACTCTGTAAAGTTCCTCCACACCAAACTCACTCATCTATGTCTGTATGGACCTTGCTTTGTGCACTGGTGTGCAGTCATGTTGGAATAGGAAGGTGTCATCCCCAAACTGTTCCCACAAAGTTGGAAGCATGAAATTGTCCAAAATGTCTTGGTATACTGAAGCATTAAGAGTTCCTTTCACAGGAACTAAGCTATATATTTTTCTTAAACTTTAACCAAAGGAGGCAATAATTTGGGAGATGACTGTACATTTAATATAATGTAACAACAATTCAATATAATGACTGTGTTTCTCTACAAATGTGTTTTAGTGGTTCCCATATAGAAAACTGGCACTCTATTCTACGTAATGGACTTGTTAACGCCTCCTACACTAAGCTGCAGGTATAGTATGTCCTACTTTGGCATGCAAACTGATTGAACTGTTGTCGTGTTTAACCGCAGCCTGATGACTTGTTAGAATGCTCTGTAAGTTTGTTCATGTTTTCTCAAACAAGCTGCATGGGGCAGCCTATGGGAAGGGCATCTACCTCAGTCCCATCTCCAGCATCTCTTTCGGATACTCAGGTAAGAGGGACATTGTGATGTACGGACGAGGTTAGAGTTAAAAAGTGCAGAATACTTTAACTTAAAATGCTTTTTTCCTAGGGATGGGTAAAGGACAGCACCACATGCCCACAAAGGAGGAGCTAGTACATCATTATAACAGAGTCAAAACCATCTCACAGGTGTGTGTTCATTTGTGCAGCTGAGAGTTTTTCTTGGTATTTTTTTTATTGAATTATTTGTGCTATGAATGCATAATGTGACACGCTCACTGGTGGCCAGTTTAGTGTCACTGTGTCCAAAGAGCCAATGACAAAGTTCTGGCAATATCATAAATGTTTTATCATAAATATTAAAGGTTTAGCACGCGAGAGATACTACTACTTTCATCTAAACTTCACCAATCAGATCAGCAACTTCAGAATGTACATGAAAATGCTAATGGACAGAAATATATCCATTTTCTATACCGCTTTATCCCTAATTAGGGTCACAGGGATTATCCCAGCACACATTGGGCGAAAGGTAGGGGTACACCCTGGACAGGTCACCAGTCCATCACAGGGCCACACATTGACAGACAACCACACTCACTCACACTCTCTCCTATGGACAATTTAGAATTGCCAGTGAACCTAATGTACATGTTTTTGGACTGTGGGAGGAAACTGGAGTACCCGGAGTAAACCCATGCAGGCACGGGGAGAACATGCAAACTCCACACAGAAAGGCCCCTGCCTGTTCAAACCCGGGATTCGGACCCAGGACCTTTTTGCTGTGAGGCAGCAGTGCTGACCACTAAGCCACCGTGCTGCCCAGAAATATATCCTTATTATCTCAAACCCAGATCCTTCTTAATGATGGCATATACAGAAAGTAATTATTTCCTTAATCACAGGTCTGTTGTTAGAGGACCTTCATCACATTTGTCATGGAGATCACATTATCTCTTATAGATTTTGGAATGGTCTCTGTGTGACTAGCACTAATATTAAAAGAATTCCTGATTTAGACATGTTAATAGGTTAAACTGTACATTTATCAGGATTTCTGGATTTGCTGTGATTTTACAACATCGCTTATTTCTTTCACGTTTATATTCCCGTGCAGAGTCTCCCAGCGCAGTCGAGGTTTCTTCAGAGTCGGAATCTCAACTGCGTCGCTCTTTGTGAGGGTAAGAGACAACCGTAATGCTCTTCCAAGATCAAGAATTAAAATAAATGCATTTTGTATTTCATCCAAATGTTTTTTTCTGCTTATATATACATAGTAATAACATCCAAAGACCTCCAGAAACATGGGAATATTTGGGTGTGCCCAGTCCCTGACCATGTCTGCACACGCTTCTTTTTTGTGTAAGATGCTAGATTTTCTTTTTCTACTGAAACAATTTAAACTGCTCACAAAAAGCTAACCCTAACCATGTGCATGTCATACAGGTATGAGGATGGTCAGGTGGGAGATGCCAACATTAACACACAGGAAGCTCAAATTCAGAGAGAGATCTTGCGGGTGATTGGGACGCAGTCCAACTGAATGTCACGATTTGTCTCTTTGAGAGACTGAGGAAATTAACCCGGCACTGGGGGATTGCCATCCCTCTGATCGCCTTTTGCCAAATTACAAAGTGGTTGTGAATGAAGGGAACTTTTTACATTTTTTTAATAAGGTTGTTTTTAACCTGTTTTTTACACATTTCACCTTTGTGTGTTTGTGTGTGTGTATTTGTCTGTGTGAGTGTGTTTTATCTTGACAGCATTCCTATGATTACATACTATGTTATGTATTCTGATATAGTAAAAAAAAATTAAAAAAAATAAAAAATCCCTCACATATGACCACTCTCACATAGGGCTCTGTGGCCACATTTAAGCACTGTCAGTATTAATGCACAGGTCAGATTTATCTGTTGTCCCATGATTCTGAAAACCCATTTCTACCACTGAAGTTGTTCTTAGATGAAAATGGTGCTACATTAGATGTTAGCGTAAAAGGGGTGCTAAAGCTTGTATTTCCAGAAGAGGCCTATATATAGGCGTAAATATGCTAAATAATGACTAATGTAAAAGATCAAATACTGTAGGGTACTAAAGCTGTGTTCCGTTAACGCCAGTTGCTTAATTTTACTCTTTTAGAAGTCAGTTAAAGCCAAATCTGACTATAATTTTATTTAGAGTTTTGAATAGACTCGATCCTGAGCTGTTCTTGAGATATGTGGTCTGTTGTTCTTAATGGTACTGTAAAAAAAAAAAAAAAAAACAGATATTATAATGGTGACCTAAACCTGCTGGACATGTCATCGTAATGTTTCAGACGCTGAACATCTAGGCAATATCTGTAGCATCAAACACTTTAACCTATAAGCTGTGCTGTATAGCAAAGAGACACCTGCAATGTGTTTTGTCTTAACATTGTATATAAACATACAGTAAATGTGTGATCATGTCATTTTCCTCTGAGGTAAAAAAAAAAAAAGATATGTTTTGTGGTCATGGCCCACATTTGTACGGAAACTCTTTTTTTAAAATAAAATAAAATAAAATAAAATAAAAGCATGATACTGAAAATTGCATAAGAGTGTTTGTCTGTGTTAAAAGAAGTGGATGTAATATACATCATCGGTGTGGGATTTTTCAGCATGCCAGGTTTTAGGTTCAGACGTGTTTCTCTCGAGGTAGAAAACATCATTTATTACAGACCATTTGCTCCCATATGAGCTCCACATCTACTTCTTCACTATTTATTTTGTTCATCTTCAGTAACCACTTCATCTTGGTCAGGACCATGCTAGATCTGGAGCCAGTTCATGTAGCACAGAGAAATCACACTGGATGTGATGCCACTCCGTGGTAGGGCACCACACACGCACACACACATGCACACACACACACACATGCACACACACACACACACACACGCACACACACAGCTGGGGCAGTTAAGTGTAGTCAATAATGCATGTCTGCATGGTTTTGAAAACTAATGTGAACATGGGGAGAGCATGCAGAACAGACACTGACTTGAGCTCAGGATTAAACCAGAGAATCTGGAGCTGTTATCAATGTACAAAGTAGTTTTATTTACATTTCACATTAGTGTGTTCCATTTGAGAGAGAGAGAGAGTGTGTGTGTGTGTGTGTGTATGTGTGTGTGTGTGTGTGTGTGTTTTATCTTAACAGCATTATTTGAATTGCACTATACTGCCAAAAGTTTTAGGACACCCCTCCAAAACTTAGAATTCAGGTGTTGTTTTTCAGGGGATGGACTCGGCCCCTTAGTTCTAGTGACAGAACCTCTTAATGCTTCAGCGTACTAAGACATTTTGGACAATTTCATGCTCTCAACTTTGTGGGAACAGTTTGGGGATGACCCCTTCCTGTTCTAACATGACTGCACACCAGTGCACAAAGCAAGGTCCATAAAGACATGGATGTGTGTAGGAACTTGACTGACCTGCACAGATTCCTGACCTCAATCAGATGGAACACACTCATAAAACCATGTGGAAAGTCTTCCCAGAAGAGTTGAAGCTGTTATAGCTGCAAAGGGCAGATCTACTCTATATGACATTCATGTGCATGTAAAAGCATGATTCTGAAAATCCCTTTATACCCCTGAAGTTGTTGTTCTTGATGTTACTCACAGTGGCACCATCCCGACCTCCCAGCAGCAATTAAACTCCATAATACACAAATGTCATCGACTCTTTCTTTAAAGGCTTTAAACTATTTAACAGTACTACATTTACAACTATGTGCTTTAAAACAAGCTTTGACTCTTGACAGAGTACAACATCTATTAGACTTTTATCTTCAGCAGAGGGTTTGTTATTTCTTTCCAAAATGTCATTTGATAAACGGAGCTCCAGGATAGAAAATTAAAACCATTAACTCAAAGATTTTACCTCATTTCCATGGGGTACTGTAATCCTCCTGCCTTCCCTGTGAGCCTTCATTTCCTTTTAATCAAATTAATAAGACTTCTAGAGACACCCACTGGAGAGAACCTGTGGCAAAGCCTTTGTTATCTGCCAGATAACGGCTGAGTGTGTGCAGCATCTGTGACATTTGATAAAAGAAACAGGAGCTGTACTTGTCAGAATAGGTTGATTAATTAGCTGTAGTAGTGTTTAAAGGGGAAAAGCATAATCTTTATTCTATATGCGCTTATGCAGTAGAATGCAGATTTGACCCTCAGATTGGTATGAATTATAAGACATGCTCTGAATAGTAAAATAAATTCCCTCCATGATGATAGAAACATTCCGATTAGATATAAGATAGCACAGGTAAACTACAACGTTCTCATTATTCTTTACACTTCATGTAGTTGCAAGTCTGTAATTCTTTTAATTTATCAGCAGATCCATTTTGTCTCTAAATCTCCAATGATCTCAAACATTCATGTATTGATAATAGCGTGTGTTTTGTATATCAGACTGTTCTATATTGCAATATTCTTGCTGACCTTGTTTTCTGTGTCGATATGAGGGTCATACATCCCTCGCAGTCTCTCGGATGCAGGCTGTGGATTTTGTGAAGCAGAACTGGAGCACTGTGTGCCCTTCTGCTCTTCGGGTGAATTCACTGCCTCAAGGCTATCAAAGTGGAACGGGCAAAGTACATACAATGAACAAAGAAGAATACTGCACTGTATAAATGTTTTGTTGAGAAATTTTTTGAAGATGCTGTGCTGCACTTTCATTCTGAGTGCATTTCTGTTTGAACTGGATTATTCATATTTATTTCTGTAATTATTTAAAGTACAGATTTTCTCATTGCATTATTTACATTACAGAAACACACACACACCCAGACTGACAAAGGCTCATCAGCTAAGCCCACTAAGCATTTTATTAAAGTAAACTTCTATCAGAATGTAATGTTAGTTTATTAGAAAAGTGTTCAGATGAAGGGAAAGTGTTGCCTGTCCCTTTAAGTGTTGCCTGTCCCTATGAGATCCTCTCTCTGTTCCTCCTCCTGGCCCATGTCCGTCAGAGCCATTTAGATGCTTCTTCAAGATATTTTGTTGAACTATATTTATCCATGTGTATGTTTATATATATATGCAAGGATTGATTTAACTACAGTTTAAGAAGCTTGCCCCTGCAATAGAAATCATGAGATGTCCATATGCAAAACAGGTAAGTATTAACTGTGATTATGTATTTAGCATAGAGTTAATATAGAGTAGAATACATTAAACAATCTAATTTATTAATAATGCATAAATGCTGTGTTTGAATTGAACAGTAATTAGAAAGTTATTAGAGTGGGAAATTGCTAATACTCAAATCTGTTTTGGATTGCAAAATGACAGATTTCGTAATATATCTCTATTTTCTTGACTTTATGCAAACTGATTTGTAATTTTCTGATATTTTCTAATCATTTCAGACACATACATAGCTTTTCATGATGCCCTTGTCCACTGGAATGCTGACTTACGACAGCAAGCAGTCTTCCTCATGCACAGCACCTGTTTTTGAAACTCATCAATCTGCTGTAGACGTGACTGTGAGTCAAAGTGTTTGCTTTACCGTGCCCGGACAAACTGGATTCAAAAAAGTGACTTCCATTAAAGAACCAAGTGCATGTCCAATTCCAGGATTGGGATCTGGGGTACTAGAGATGTGTGTCAAGGAGGGAAGTAAAATTCGAAACCTTTTGCGTTTTGCCATTTCCTGCTTACAAGACGAAGGACATGTTGCTCCTGTATCTCAGGTTATGTTCACTGGCCTGGGTCGAGCCATCACTAAGACCATTACCTGTGCTGAGATTGTGAAGCGTAAAGTCCAAGGGTTACATCAAGTATCAAAACTTCAGTACAGGAACATTCAGGAGGTGTGGGAGAACCAAGAGGGTGAAAGTGTGAAGGTGCGTAAAACTGTTCCTTCAATCTGCATTCTCCTCTCCAAAGAGCCCCTCAACCCACAAGAGTTAGGATACCAGGCCCCTGCTGAGACAAGCTCCAGATCAGATGAGAAAAAACATGCAGGTGCTCCAGCAACTACTGGGAAAAGACCTTTCAGCCATTCCTCTCATGTGATTATGTCTAATGCAAAAAGAACTGCCATGGCACATGTATCTACATCATGATAGTAGACTGTAATATAAATGTTTAAATGTGGAAAAAAACTAGGCGGATAATACTGCCCTCTGCTGGAGTTATTGATCGTTGTGTTTTTTTCCCCAAAAAGGTATCAAACGAGGCAAAACAAGATACAAACTTGTACATCAGAACTTTTATCACAAAATGAATATATTTTTTATCATTCACAAAATGAATTTTTTTTTTTATACATATATTTTTAATATGTCCATTTTTTGTGGTCAGAAGATCTGATTTACTGAAAATGTATCAGTTTTGTGTTAATGGATAAGGAAGTTTTGTTTTATAGGATAAAGAGCCTACACACACACACACACACACACACACAGAGAGAGAGAGAGAGAGAGAGAGGGAGAGAGAGAGAGAGAGAGAGAGAGAGAGAGAGATGCAATGTTATTAAGTGTTGTCCCTCCTTAGTGTGATTAGATAGACATTACTCACTAATATATTTTTTTAAATTAATTAATTGATGAATTAGTAATAATAATAATAATAATAATAATAATAATAATAATAATAATAATATATCGTTTTTATATCAGACAGAATAAGATTTGTTTTATTGTGTAATAAACAGTACATTACGCATATCTGAGCCTTATTTTTTTGGAATAAGCAAAAAGTGGATTTTTTTTTTTTGGAGTTTTAATGTCAAACTAATAAAAGAACATTTTTTGAACCTTTTGCTCAGACAGGAAGCAGCTTTGTGCGCATGCGCGCTGCTTGTCTGAGCCGTACCTACACGGTCCGGTGTCGGCCTTCACGTGAACAGATTCTCCCTGTATTACTGAGCCGCAGCGAGCCCGGTGTGTCCTGCAGCATGTTCCGATCCGCTCTCCGCCTCTCCCTCTCCGCTGCTCGGAGCATAACACAAGCCCGACCACAGAATATAGGTAACATAGTGCATGGTTTCGAGTTTGAATCAACGACCTTGTGGTGGGTGAGAGCACCTTCTGGGTGTAGCCGCTAGCTAGTTAGCTTCCTCGCTAATCACAGGAAGACAGGAAATCTTAGCTAGCTAGATATTAAGTGTTTGCAATCCAATCTAATGCTATACGCCAGTTAGTTGTTTTCTTTAGCGTTCGTTAACTTTTGATTCACCACTAGCCATATGTTGACCGTGTCCTTGTGATGACCGGCTAAATGTTTCAGGCCCGACAGACAAAGTACATGAGGCAGGCTAGCTCTCTGTTTCACTCGTCCTTCAAGTTCAGAAAGGATTTCTCGGGTTAGCAAACAATAGAGTTGATATTGTATATTTAACAGACGTGCCTTGTCCCTTAGCTTCCTTGATTCTCCCTTTTTTAAGAAGTAAAACATAATTTGTCATTTTATTTCCGGCTAGCTGGGAGTGCTAGCTTGCTATAGACAGCATGCACTACAACGTAGATCATGTCTACTAGGATACAAGCCTGGTTGGATAATTAATGACTGGTAATGTTGCTTCGTTAACTAGGTGTATACTACTATCATAGATAAAGATTTTGAAGCTGTACATGTGTATGGTGAAGCCATACGGAAATACAGGTTTGCTTGTTGCCCTTGATTAATGTATAACCCCAAACTGAATTTGTTTAGCCTTTTATGGCTTTATTGTGTTGGTGGTAGCACAAGTGGTTAAGGCTGTGGGTCGTTGACCGGAAGATCAGGGTTCAAGCCCCAGTACAGCCAAGCTGCCACCTTGCTCAAGTAATGTATTTTTCTTAAATAGGTGTATACTGCTATCATAGACAAAGATTTAGTAAAGAAAAGGTCACTTGTGAAGCTGTACATATGTATGATGAAGCCACATGGAAATATAACATAACCCAAGCAAGGCCCCCAACCCACCCTGCTCCAGGGGCACTGTATCATGGCTGACCCTGCGCTGTCTGTGTGACCGACAAAGACAACTTCACTTGCCTAGCAGGACTACAGAGCAGGGGTCATCCACTGGTGGACCGGTGTCTGGATGTGGAGCCAGCAAAACATTTCAGCAGAGTCCACAAATCAATACTGTAGCAGAGCTGTTAGATATTATGACCTAGTTCAGATCCATTGCCTTGCATTATTCTTAGTTATTTAGCTGAAAGGAGATTATCAGACCAGAGAGTGGTTCCATGGTAAGAGAAAGTAGGTCAGTAAAGGGAAAGTTTTTACCCTTTATGGTTCGCTGAGTGAACTGACGGCATAGTTTGTTTAAAGAAACCTCGTCAAAACATTATAAAGATAATTAGACCCAAAAAAAAGCATGTAATAAGATCAGGACCTTACTTAATTTTAGTTGATTACATCTGAGTTAGATTATAGAACTAAACACTGATTATCTTAAATAGACCAATAATCATCAGTTGAAGTCATTTGTGCTCAAAATTGAAAAATAATTTGCAAAGACCTGTTCTTATCATTCAGAACTCAAAATATGATTATTTGGACACTGATTCAACAGCATTTATAGACCAAAATCTATTGTTCATGACACTTTGATGAATGAAGTTGGGTAACATTTTCATTGATTTGGTCTCTCAAAGTTGTTTGACTTCACTGACTCAGAGAGGACTGTTATCAAGACATCAAGTCTGATTGATTGTTAATGAATCATCATTGTATTTTGTTTACACAAGGCATGACTTAAAATGATAGTTATTGCTGAATTGTACACACAATCTACATTCATATGAATATGCGATTTAAACCTTTCTATAAGACTTTCTTTTGATGGTGTAATTAACCTAGTGACATGTCCCAGAGGAACCTTGCTGTATTCTCTAGCCAATGCCCATGGTCAGTGTACTCTTACACTCCCTTAAGCCTCATGTTACTGATTTAGAGGTCAGATCCCAGAGCTTAACTCTGTACTTATAAAAAACTATTCAGCATGTCCAGACGGTTTGTTTATCATATCTGCTATATATATATATATATATATATATATATATATATATATATATATATATATATATATATATATATATATATATCTATATATATATATATATATCTGTATCTGTGTGTGTATATATTCCACAGAGGTCAGAATGGCTCAGTGAGGACATGTTATGTTACTGCCATGATACACGTCATAATAATATACAGTGCATGCTGCCTTCTATTTAAGGGACCCTGTCAAGTTTCCCCATCATTGAGTGACTCGAATGCCTCATTACTGAGCGGTGCTTTTATTGGGTACAGTGATTATAGAAATGTAAACCTACTAACTATGCTTTTTTGTCTTTTTTGCTATAAGAATGTGTTTTAAGTTATACCAGGTCGGCTGTGAGTTATTTGGATTTTTAATACATTATATGTACAAAAGTATGTGTTTACCCTGACCATCACACCCTTATGTGGTTGTTCCCCTCAAACTGTTACCACAATGTTGGAAGCACACAATGGTCTTTGTATGCTGTAGCATTAAGGTTTATCTTTCCTGGTACGAAGAGTCCCAGACCTGTTCCTGTGCACAAAGAGAGATCCATTACACAAAGATGCTGTTTTCCAAGGATGGAAAGGAAGAATTTGAGTTGCTTGCACAAAAACCTAGCCTCGGCTCCACTGAACATTTTTCGGGATGAACTAGAACACTGACTGCACCACAGACCTCCTTGCCCAACATCACCAACTAATGCTCTTGTATCTCAATGGACACATGTTCCCAGGGGTATGCTTGAACATCTAGTGGAAAGCCTTCACAGAAGAACGGCAGTTATTTTATCAGTAAAAGGGATGAAATCTGTAATAGGATGTTTAAAAAGCACATACTGCTGTGATTGGTCAGGTGTACGCAAACTTTTGCCATGCAGTTTATTTTATTAATATTTTGGAGTCACATACAGGCTGCGGTTTTCCCTCCTAATCAAATTGTTTTCTCGCCAGCTCCTTTAGCTAGCCGCTGCTATTCCCATGGCAAGCAAGAGACAGATGAGGAGTTTGATGCCCGCTGGGTCACCTATTTCAACAAACCAGATATTGATGCTTGGGAACTCAGGAAAGGTAAGACATGAACGTTCTAAATAATTTCATATATATGTATCTATAACCAAAGCGACTATCCATATGGGTAAATGGATAGTTATGCTTTGGTTGTAACTTTTAATCTTTCTCTTAAACCTTTAGATAAGCGACCTTCACCTTTTGTTTTTCCAGTGAATTGTTTTTCCTTTTTTAATCTCACTTTAGAAACCTTAGAGTTTCAGCGAAGTAAAGGATATGATAAAGGGGGAAAAACATTTCTTACTGTAACACGTTTTTCATGACACATGGTGTTTTTCTTCGTTACTTAAGACATCTAAATCATCCAATTTTAATATTACTGGTTCTTCATGGCTGGTTATTCACCACTGAAAGCAGGAAGTACTTTGGTTTCAAATGATTGCATCACTACAAAGCACATTTTCTTAATGGAAGTCCAACTTTGATCAAATAGAGAATCATGGTCATGATGATGGCCTGTGTGTGATTGGATTGGTAATGAAATTTGCATCCGTGTTTTTGAGTCTGTAAAAGTATTTAATGCTCCTGCATCAGTCAGATTAACACACACTTCAGTGTGCTGCTCTGATTTGTTTATTTATTTATTTCTTCTTTCAGGTATGAACACTTTGATTGGTTATGATCTGGTACCTGAGCCCAAAATCCTGGAAGCTGCTTTGAGAGCATGTCGGCGATTAAACGACTTGGGCAGCGCCATCCGTATTCTCGAGGCGGTTAAGGTCAGTATAGTGTTTTAAACAAACGTTCTGATATACATTAGCCATTCCTCTGTGTATTTATTAACCCTTCCTGTTTGTTTTAGTTAAAACTAAAGTCTCTATTCCTAGCATTTCAATTACCATGACCTTGTAATGGTGTATGGATTTAGTTTTAAGTTTTAGTCTTATACAGCTATTGCTTATACAGATTTTTTTTCTTTTATTCTTATTTGACACAGGACAAAGCAGGTCCACACAAAGATATCTATCCATATGTTATCCAAGAGCTTCGTCCCACGCTTAATGAGCTGGGAATTCCCACACCTGAGGAGCTTGGCATTGACAAAGCATAGACTTCTGCAGTCATGGTGAGTGTGGCACATACATGCAGCTTCATACAGCAGCCAAGAATCTGTTACAGAGGCAGTCTATGAATCATGACACACGATAATCATCATACATAGCTGATCAAACACCGATCAGGCATAACATTATGACCACTGAGAGGTGAAGTGAATCAGACTGATGATCTCATCATGGCCCCTGTTAGTGGGTGCGATATATTAGGCAGCAAGTGAACATTTTGTCCTCAAAGTTGATGTGTTAGAAGCAGGAAAAATGGACAAGCGTAAGGATTTGAGCGAGTTTGATGAAGGGCCAAATTGTGATGGCTAGACCACTGGATCAGAGCATCTCCAAAACTGCAGCTCTTGTGGGGTGTTCCCGGTCTGCAGTGGTCAGTATCTATCAAAAGTGGTACAAGGAAGGAACAGTGGTGAACCGGCAACAGGGTCATGGCCAGCCAAGGGTCACTGATGCACGTGGGGAGCGAAGGCTGGCGTGTGATCTGATCCAACAGACTTACTGAAGAAGTTAATGCTGGTTTTGATAGAAAGGTGTCAGAATACACAGTGCATGATGGGTCAGGGCTGTTTTGGCAGCAAAAGGTGGACCAACACAATATTAGGCAGGTGGTCATAATGTTATGCCTGATCGGTGTATTTTTTTTGTACGTGATTTGATTCATTAGTTTTGCATTAGAGCTATAAGAGCTCATGTAGTTTACAGATAATGTATGACTATCTCACCTAAAAAAATGATGAACTTAATTATGCAAATGTTGCTTTAAGGTTAAATGTGCTCTCTTAATAAATATCTTGATTAGGTCTTTATTATAATTTCTATTTTAGCCATTTTCTAAAATGAGAGATGGTCCAATTTTACAAATTGAATATAAAGTTGAATGGAACAATATTATTTGCCCAATTTTCTTATTTGTTTAAATCCTAACCTTTCTCTTCAAATACAGTAGTACTGGGGGGGAATGTTGATATGATCAGATCTGATTTTAAATTTCATGGGTTTGCATGGGTAATATATACATCTTAAGCAAAATTAGCATATTTAGTTGTGACGTCTGTTTTTTCTTCTCACAGAGTCTTCAGAGGGACCGTTGCCATGGTCAGGATTGAATGGACCTCCTGTACTTGAAGTCTTTGCCACATGTCATGATATTTGTGTTGTATTTAATTGGCCTGTATAATGTTCTTTTGCTTGTAAAATAGTGGTGGAGCTAATAAAGGGAGATATATATATATATATTTACTGAATCTGATCACTGTTGTTTCTAAATTACAGCTGTGTATGAATTCACTGTAACATTACCTACTGACTGTGTGAGCTGAATGACTGTTGTGCGACACCAGCACTTGTTTCCTCCTGTCAGGAAAGATTCAGTTCAATTTTATTTGTGTAGCACTGTTAACAATGGACAATGTCTCAATGCAGCTTTACAGAACTTAAGAACAAAAAGTTTTTTTTAAAAAAATTAATCCCTAATGAGAAGCCTGAGGCGACTGAGGTGGGGAAAAAGTCCCTTAGATGGTAAGGGGGTAAGAACCCTTGAGAGGAACCAGACTCAAAACCTCATCCTCATTTGGGTGACACCAGAGAATGTGATTATAAATGATTATAAACACCAGAGAGTGTGATTATAAATTATTATAAACACCAGGGAGTGTGATTATAAATGATTATAAAGACCAGGGAGTGTGATTATAAATGATTATAAACACCAGATTGTGTGATTATAAATGATTATAAACACCAGTGTGTGATTATAAATTATTATAAACACCAGAGAGTGTGATTATAAATGATTATAAACACCAGAGTGTGTGATTATAAATGATTATAAACACCAGTGTGTGATTATAAATGATTATAAACACCAGAGAGTGTGATTATAAATTATTATAAACACCAGAGAGTGTGATTATAAATGATTATAAACACCAGGGAGTGTGATTATAAATGATTATAAACACCAGAGTGTGTGATTATAAATGATTATAAACACCAGTGTGTGATTATAAATTATTATAAACACCAGAGAGTGTGATTATAAATGATTATAAACACCAGGGAGTGTGATTATAAATGATTATAAACACCAGAGTGTGTGATTATAAATGGTTATAAACACCAGAGTGTGTGATTATAAATGATTATAAACACCAGGGAGTGTGATTATAAATGATTATAAACACCAGAGTGTGTGATTATAAATTATTATAAACACCAGAGTGTGTGATTATAAATTATTATAAACACCAGGGAGTGTGATTATAAATGATTATAAACACCAGAGTGTGTGATTATAAATTATTATAAACACCAGGGAGTGTGATTATAAATGATTATAAACACCAGAGAGAGTGATTATAAATGATTATAAACACCAGAGTGTGATTATAAATGATTATAAACACCAGAGAGTGTGATTATAAATGATTATAAACACCAGAGTGTGTGATTATAAATGATTATAAACACCAGGGAGTGTGATTATAAATGATTATAAACACCCGAGTGTGTGATTACAAATGATTATAAACACCAGAGTGTGTGATTATAAATGATTATAAACACCAGAGTGTGTGATTATAAATGATTATAAACACCAGGGAGTGTGATTATAAATGATTATAAACACCAGAGAGTGTGATTATAAATGATTATAAACACCAGGGAGTGTGATTATAAATGATTATAAACACCAGAGTGTGTGATTATAAATGATTATAAACACCAGAGAGTGTGATTATAAATGATTATAAACACCAGAGTGTGTGATTATAAATTATTATAAACACCAGGGAGTGTGATTATAAATGATTATAAACACCAGAGTGTGTGATTATAAATTATTATAAACACCAGGGAGTGTGATTATAAATGATTATAAACACCAGAGAGAGTGATTATAAATGATTATAAACACCAGAGAGTGTGATTATAAATGATTATAAACACCAGAGTGTGTGATTATAAATGATTATAAACACCAGGGAGTGTGATTATAAATGATTATAAACACCCGAGTGTGTGATTACAAATGATTATAAACACCAGAGTGTGTGATTATAAATGATTATAAACACCAGAGTGTGTGATTATAAATGATTATAAACACCAGAGAGTGTGATTATAAATGATTATAAACACCAGAGAGTGTGATTATAAATGATTATAAACACCAGGGAGTGTGATTATAAATGATTATAAACACCAGAGTGTGTGATTATAAATGATTATAAACACCAGAGTGTGTGATTATAAATGATTATAAACACCAGGGAGTGTGATTATAAATGATTATAAACACCAGAGTGTGTGATTATAAATTATTATAAACACCAGGGAGTGTGATTATAAATGATTATAAACACCAGAGTGTGTGATTATAAATGATTATAAACACCAGAGAGAGTGATTATAAATGATTATAAACACCCGAGTGTGTGATTATAAATGATTATAAACACCAGAGAGTGTGATTATAAATGATTATAAACACCAGAGAGTGTGATTATAAATGATTATAAACACCAGGGAGTGTGATTATAAATGATTATAAACACCAGAGTGTGTGATTATAAATGATTATAAACACCAGAGTGTGTGATTATAAATGATTATAAACACCAGGGAGTGTGATTATAAATGATTATAAACACCAGAGTGTGTGATTATAAATTATTATAAACACCAGGGAGTGTGATTATAAATGATTATAAACACCAGAGTGTGTGATTATAAATTATTATAAACACCAGAGAGAGTGATTATAAATGATTATAAACACCCGAGTGTGTGATTATAAATGATTATAAACACCAGAGTGTGTGATTATAAATGATTATAAACACCAGAGTGTGTGATTATAAATGATTATAAACACCAGAGAGTGTGATTATAAATGATTATAAACACCAGAGTGTGTGATTATAAATGATTATAAACACCAGAGTGTGTGATTATAAATGATTATAAACACCAGGGAGTGTGATTATAAATGATTATAAACACCAGAGAGTGTGATTATAAATGATTATAAACACCAGAGAGTGTGATTATAAATGATTATAAACACCAGGGAGTGTGATTATAAATGATTATAAACACCAGAGTGTGTGATTATAAATGATTATAAACACCAGAGTGTGTGATTATAAATGATTATAAACACCAGAGAGTGTGATTATAAATGATTATAAACACCAGGGAGTGTGATTATAAATGATTATAAACACCAGAGTGTGTGATTATAAATGATTATAAACACCAGAGTGTGTGATTATAAATGATTATAAACACCAGGGAGTGTGATTATAAATGATTATAAACACCAGAGAGTGTGATTATAAATGATTATAAACACCAGAGTGTGTGATTATAAATGATTATAAACACCAGAGTGTGTGATTATAAATGATTATAAACACCAGAGTGTGTGATTATAAATGATTATAAACACCAGAGAGTGTGATTATAAATGATTATAAACACCAGAGAGTGTGATTATAAATGATTATAAACACCAGGGAGTGTGATTATAAATGATTATAAACACCAGAGAGTGTGATTATAAATGATTATAAACACCAGAGAGTGTGATTATAAATGATTATAAACACGAGAGTGTGTGATTATAAATTATTATAAACACCAGAGTGTGTGATTATAAATGATTATAAACACCAGAGAGTGTGATTATAAATGATTATAAACACCAGAGAGTGTGATTATAAATTATTATAAACACCAGGGAGTGTGATTATAAATTATTATAAACACCAGGGAGTGTGATTATAAATTATTGTAAACACCAGAGAGTGTGATTATAAATGATTATAAACACCAGAGTGTGTGATTATAAATGATTATAAACACCAGTGTGTGATTATAAATGATTATAAACACCAGAGAGTGTGATTATAAATGATTATAAACACCAGAGTGTGTGATTATAAATGATTATAAACACCAGAGTGTGTGATTATAAATGATTATAAACACCAGAGTGTGTGATTATAAATGATTATAAACACCAGTGTGTGATTATAAATGATTATAAACACCAGAGAGTGTGATTATAAATGATTATAAACACCAGAGAGTGTGATTATAAATGATTATAAACACCAGAGAGTGTGATTATAAATGATTATAAACACCAGAGTGTGTGATTATAAATTATTATAAACACCAGGGAGTGTGATTATAAATGATTATAAACACCAGAGAGTGTGATTATAAATGATTATAAACACCAGAGTGTGTGATTATAAATGATTATAAACACCAGTGTGTGATTATAAATTATTATAAACACCAGGGAGTGTGATTATAAATGATTATAAACACCAGAGTGTGTGATTATAAATGATTATAAACACCAGAGTGTGTGATTATAAATTATTATAAACACCAGGGAGTGTGATTATAAATGATTATAAACACCAGAGTGTGTGATTATAAATGATTATAAACACCAGAGTGTGTGATTATAAATTATTATAAACACCAGGGAGTGTGATTATAAATGATTATAAACACCAGAGTGTGTGATTATAAATTATTATAAACACCAGGGAGTGTGATTATAAATGATTATAAACACCAGAGAGAGTGATTATAAATGATTATAAACACCCGAGTGTGTGATTATAAATGATTATAAACACCAGAGTGTGTGATTATAAATGATTATAAACACCAGTGTGATTATAAATGATTATAAACACCAGAGTGTGTGATTATAAATTATTATAAACACCAGGGAGTGTGATTATAAATGATTATAAACACCAGAGAGTGTGATTATAAATGATTATAAACACCAGAGTGTGATTATAAATGATTATAAACACCAGAGTGTGATTATAAATGATTATAAACACCAGAGAGTGTGATTATAAATGATTATAAACACCGGAGAGTGTGATTATAAATGATTATAAACACCAGAGTGTGATTATAAATGATTATAAACACCAGAGAGTGTGATTATAAATGATTATAAACACCAGAGTGTGATTATAAATGATTATAAACAACAGAGAGTGTGATTATAAATGATTATAAACACCAGAGAGTGTGATTATAAATGATTATAAACAACAGAGAGTGTGATTATAAATAATGTCCTTTCTACAGTCATATGCAGTCAGAGTTGTGTAACCAGGAGCTCTTGAGTAACTCATAAATGCATGGGAATAAACACCTGTTAGTAAACTTTCACCACTAGAGGGCAGTGCACGAGCTTGTTTAGGATTCTGCTGCCCTATGCAGTGCATTGAAATAGGGGGTTATATGGGAAAGTTCAATTCTACCACTGTTTACTGCAAATAATTATTCTACCAAGGGGATGAAAGTGTTTTGTACTTCTTATCCATGATCATCAGATGAAGTAAAATATTTTGATATGGTATAGTTTTAACCTGTTGGTTTAACATGTACTAAATATCCAGCTATTTGAATATTATTCCTTAGCCAGGTTTCACAGCATTACTTACACTGATCAGGCATAACCTTATGACCACCTGCCTAATACTGGTGTTGGTTGCTAAAACAACCCTGACCTGTCATGCACTGTGTATTCTGACACCTTTCTATCAGAACATCAATGAGCCTTGGCCACCCATGACCCTGTCGCTGGTTTACCACTGGTCCTTCCTTGGACAACTTTTGATAGATACTGACCACTGCAGACCGGGAACACCCCACAAGAGCTGCAGTTTTGGAGATGCTCTGATCCAGTGGTCTAGTCATCACAATCTGGCCCTTCGTCAAACTCGCTCAAATCCTTTTGCTTGCCAATTTTTCCTGCTTCTAACACATCAACTTTGAGGACAAAATGTTCACTTTCTGCTTAATATATCCCACCCACTAACAGGTGCCATGATGAGGAGATCATCAGTGTTATTCACTTCACCTAGCAGTGGTCATAACGTTATACCTGATCGGTGTTATAACAACAGACAGTTAAAAACACAGTGTGTTGTTTATGAATGAATTAAAAAATATCTGTAATGGAAACAGGGATTTGATGTTATAAGAAAAATAATCCACATCAGGGTTCTTATAAAAAAAAATCAAGTAACAATTTCTACATAACATGACGTTTAAATTACGCACTAATGTATTCTAGTTGAAAAATAAGAGTATGTAGCTGTAACAAAACAACACAATATTGTTTGTTACTGAAGATACAATTAATATAGGACTAGACATGTTTTCTTCCATCCTGCATGTTGGGTGGATGTATAAAAATGCATTGTGTCAAAGGTTTTATACAGTTACATTTCTGGCATTGAGCAGATGCCCTTATAGAGGGTAACTTACAGTTTATCTTCTTTTATCTCATTTGCCCAGCAGTGGCAACGTGGTGGACCTGGGATTCTAACTCACAGGCTTCCGATCAGTACTTCCCACATAGTAAGCTCCCACATAGATAGTTGAAGCTGGCTGAATCTATAATAGGTTGAATGAATGTTCACACACACACACACACACACACACACACACACACAAAAAAAAAAGAAACATAAACGTTCAACACTGCACTGTGGATTGTTTTCCTATAACATCATGCCTTGTCATGTTTTAATCTTTACTTATTCTTAACACCTTCTGGCCAATCAGAATCGAGAATTTAACATGGCTGCAGTAGAGGCCCAAAATAGGAACGATATACACTATATTGCCAAAAGTTTTGGGACACCCGTCCAAATCATTAAATTCAGGTCATGTTTTTCAGGGGTTGGGCTCGGCCCCTTAGTTCCAGTGAAATGAACTCTTAATGCTTCAGCTTCATAGCATGACATTTGTGGACAATTTTATTCTCCCAGCTTTGTGGGAACAGTTTGGGGATGACCCCTTCCTGTTCCAACATGACTGCACACCAGTGTACAAAGAAAGGTCCATAAAGACATGGATGAGTGAGTTTGGTGTGGAGGAACTTGACCGGCCTGCACAGAGTCCTGACCTCAACCTGATAGAACACCTTTGGGATGAATTAGAGCGGAGACTGTGAGCCAGGTCAAAACTGGGACATCTGCTTTTACATGCACATGAATGTAATATGGAGTTGGCCCGGCTTTTACAGCTATAACAGCTTCAGCTCTTCAGGGAAGGCTTTCCACAAGATTTAGGAGTGTGTTTATGGGAATTTTTGACCATTCCTCTAGAAGTGCATTTGTGAGGTCAGGCACTGATGTTGGATGAGAAGGTCTGGCTTGCAGTCTCCGCTTTAATTCATCCCAAAGGTGTTCTATGGGGTTGAGGTCAGGACTCTGTGAAGTTCCTCCACACCAAACTGCCTTGTGCACTGGTGTGCAGTCATGTTGGAACAGGAAGGAGTCATCCCCAAACTGTTCCCACAAAGTTGGGAGCATGAAATTGTCCAAAATGTCTTGGTATGCTGAAGCTTTAAGAGTTCCTTTCACTGGAAAGATATTTTTCACTGGAGATATTCTTGCTGCATTTTTACCAAAGAATGTGTCTGGTTTGTCTCAGAAATTAATAAATATTGCTGTGTTAGTGGACACAACAGAATGGTGTGTGTGTGTGTGTGTGTGTGTGTGTGTAAGTAAGTAAGTAAGTAAGTAAGTAAGTAAGTAAGTAAGTAAAGGCGTGTGGGATAGCACTGTGCTGTGCTGGAAGGCCTACTTGTTGCTGTAGGCGGGCTCAGGTTCTGTGTGTGTGTGTGTGTGTGTGTGTGTGTGTGTGTGTGTGTGTGTGTGTGTGTGGGGTGGCGGTGGGTGGAGGAAAGCCAAGGGGAGTGTGGGAGTCCCCATGCACGCGCCACTTCAGGAGGGGAGGTCAGCGAGCGTTTCCCTTTGGCTGGCCCCCTGTTTTTTTTCCCTTTAAATCCTAACATCGATTTTTTTTCTTGGAGCACCAAAGGACTATCAGAGTCTTATCACAAGGAATATTAACTACTCGGGTGGATGCACACACTCTAGGCTTTTTAATCGAGCACGAGAGAGAGAGAGAGAGAAGCTCTGTGTAGGGGAAAAAAAGGGATGGTGGACAATTCCAGTAGCAGCAAGGCGCAAACGGTGAGTCTTAATCCACGCAGTTTGATTAATATCTTACTGTAAAATTTCACACCCAGTCCTGAAATATACTTTAATTGAGTTTACGTGTGATTTTATTTCCTTTTACGCACGTGAGCGCGCCTTTAATTTCCTCACTTGCTACATAGTTTGTTGTAATGACCGTGTAGTTTTTTGGCCGAAATTCAGTTTGTACACGTCATGATTGTGCAGTTTTTTGTATTGTCCACTTTGCACAATTCCAACAGATTTTTTTGTGGTTTTTTTTTTTTTTTTTTTACATTTGTTACAAATAACAGTTTAGTTGTAAAATGCCGCTTTTCCTGAATTCCGCTGCTGTTTGCTCTGGGCTGTTTGTCCTCACTGTGCTTGTTAGATTAGATTGTTAGATTGGAAGTGCGCCATAGTTTTAAGCCGCTGCCAGCATTGGATAAGTTCTCCGTGTTGCGTGTTTTTGCACGCGCTCGATACAGATACAATTATGATCGCGCGAGAATGTATTTGATCTGGACGGTATTAATTATTTAAATGTATTATCCAGAGACACCGTATTTTGGCCGGAAATCCGGTCACCGGGTGCCAAGTAGGCACGGATCAGGGTCAAAGGACAAACGTGTGCGTTTTTGTGTGTGTGCGCATGCAAAGGCCTGCATGCTGTTTGGGTTTGTTTTTTTTTGTTTTTTTTGCAAATTTAAGCTCATGGTACATTTCTAATTTGGAGTGATCTAAAAGTGAATCCCTAAGCGCTCCGAATTGGAAGTGGACGTATAGCTTAGTGGCCATTTTTTCCATTAGCCTCTATAGCGCGCGTGCACAGTGCTCTGATCCTGGCAACTTATAATCAGACTTGAGTTAATGAGTAAGGAGTTATTATAGTTATTTATTATTTCCCTGTGATTATCCCCTGGTTAAATTACATTACTGTTGTGTTCAGGATCACTGCTTTTATTTTTAATATTTTAGTTTGTTCTAAAAAAAAATGTTCATGGTTGAAAAGTCCTTGTTTAAGTGATGTCCAGACAATAATACAGGAAAACAGTCAACTAAGCTAATGATGTTTGTGTCTTCAGCCCATCTTATCTCAGGATAGTGGTCTGGCAGGAGCATTCTCTCAGACGGCTCTTGGTGCGGTGGCCGGTGTTAAACTAGAGGCCGTCATGGAGCAGCTCCAGAGGCAGCAGCAAGCGAAACTGGACATGGAAAGAAAAGAGCGACACCTGAGCGAAGCCCACATCTTGTATGCCCAGCAGCTGGCTGCTCAACACGCCATCATGGCTTCTGCCCGTGCCCAGGGAATACCAATAAACCCAGAATACTTCAGCAGTAGTGCCAGAGAACAAGCGCTGAAGAACAGCCAAGGGCCTCCAACCAGGGTTTCTACCCAAAGTAGTGTAGAATCTGTGCAAGACGGAGAGGACGATGAGGAGATGAACAGAGGACCAGCTTCTGCTGGGGAAGATGATGAAGATGAGGAGATGATGGATGGTGAGGACGGCAGTGAGGATGACGAAGGCGATGGGTTGGAGTTTCTCCGAAAGCAGAGCCTGGCTCTTCAGCAGCAGGGGGTGGGAATCGCTCCGTACCCTTTCCCAGTTTATGCCGCCTCTCCTTCAGCTGCGAAAAAGCGAGCCCGCTCACCTCCACCAAAAGTGAAGGATGAACCAGAGGACAGCCCATCCCCTACTGAGCAGCATTCATTCAATACGCCAAATGGCCTCTCCGACTGGAGTTTCGAAGACTCAATCAAACAGGTTTGTCTTTTGTTCACATCAGCTTTTTTTGTTTTCCCATTCTGAGGACTTTCTCGGAAAGAAAAGGGTTGTTTTTTTGAGAGTTTTGCTCAACATAATAGTTTGACTAGACTTTTCTGTCGATTGATCAACACACCTTTTTATTTATTATTAAAAAAATATATACATTGATTAAAGCAGGTTGCTGACACAAGCATGCTTTATACTTGATTCTTCAAAGTGTGATCTTCAGGCAGTCTGCCCAGCAATGTAGGCATTTCATTTACTCTTTCTTTCATTCATTCATTCATTCTCTCTCTCTCTCTCTCTCTTTTTTTTTCTCTCCCCTGTATTCTTACTTTCCTCTGTTCTTCCTGGCCAGCGGTGCTTTCTCAGAACAGATACTTGGCAGTGTGTTTCTGTCTTGGCTTCTGTCCAGAGAGACACGCCGCCAGTGTTGTTAGACAGAAGGCCAAGTTGTCGGAGGCACGTGCCTCCGCTTCGGGAGACGTCATAGTGATTTACACACTGATGGACTAAATGCACAAATGTTCTAAAGAATATTTATTCTAAACAAATTCTACATTTGTTGTTGCTTTCTAACCCAATACTATTAACCTAGCATGGAGAGAAATAAAATGCTTACATTTTCTTGGGGTTTTTTAAAACTTTTTTTTTTTTTTTTTTACTTTTAATGTATCAAAGATGATTATCACAACTGAATGAACTTTTTTTGGCGAATAGCAAAGTGAAACTTTCATTTGCAATTTTAGATTTAATGATAAAGATTTGCATTTAAATTGAGCTAGACACACAGTAAGCTGTGTTTTAGAGGAAGCCATAGGGAGCACCCAGCAATAAAGCTATTATGGCAGGAAGTGCAGCTCCATGTAGATGGGCAGCACTCTGATGTTTTGGTCACACCCATGTCACTATATATTTATAGGATAATGGTGGGTGTGGGTGATATCATTTCCTGTCCACCCTCCATGTCTTGCCGGCTGGATGTGGGCTTTATTACTGGAGGTGGGTTTAGTGGGGGCGGAGTTTTGTTTAAACTATCATTTAATATGTACACGTTGTAGGGGACGGGTTTTCTTAACACGTTGTTCAAATATATTTTCCTTCTCAGCTTTTATGTTGTTGTTGCAGTGCTTAAATAAGGTTAAAATGTAATACACATGGATAATGTTGTTCCACTGAGTTTTTGTTCAATGAAAATAAACCAATGGTTCACTCAAGTATATTTTTTCTTTTTCTCCCAGCTTTTTTATTTATTTATTTTTTTTTTAGTCTAAACACATTTTGTTGATTTTTCGAGATTGGTTATGGGCCTCATGTATTAGGCCTGACCCCAGCAGACCACATTTTGTGGTCACAGAAGTTATTAGACAGAGGGAGGAAGAGAGAGAGACTATTGTGTTAATGTGTACTTTATGGATCTCTGGGTGTGAGGTTTGGTTCAGCTGCAGTGGGAGGAATTTATCGATGATTGAGAATTTGCATGTCTGCGTGTTTTTTTTTTGTTTTTGGGTGTCATTTTGTTTTGCTTTCTTTTTATCCTGCCTTTTCATGTCTGCTCTTTAGTATTTAATGATGCTCTGCAGTGGTGACAGTATCAGATTGCAGTGTGTGTAGGGGGGCTGGTTTGATGGCACCGGCAACACAAAAGAGAACAGATGCCACACATTTTCAAATGAGGGTGGGGGGTTGTCTTTCTTTTTTGTTTTGTTTTTTTTTTTCCTTTTTTTGGAAGCTTTTCACACTTTAAAGCACAAGTCAATCACCTACAGAGCGTCACACTCTGGTAATGTTTGCTTATATCTTTAGGAAATCACCCAATTAATTGGGAGCATTTTAGATGTAAAAGAAGGAAGGAAAGAAACACAACACGTTCAGATCTGCTTTGTATGTTGTCTCCATGGAAAAGAATTTGCTAATTAAAGTCACATGCATATGGCTGGAGGAGTCGCCTGTTGGTAATCATGAGGTTGGAGGAAAAGCTGCAGAATGACACCTTTGTGATGGAAAAATGGTCGTGAAACTTTTTTGAGAGTAAATATTCTGTGCTGTTGCCACAATAATAAAGCTGACTGATGTTTTCAGAGACCACTTGACCACCATCATAGGTACAGTGTGTGTTTTGGACACACGCATGCATGCACTCATGCATTCTGGTTGTAGGCATTTTTTTTTAGTGATGCAACACTCTGCCTTCTGGCCCCAAGCATGCTAATCTACTCTGATTAATGCCGGTTTAATCAGGCTCAGTGAGCGCTGAGACACATTTGAGCTGAAGGCTGAATTATAGCCTATAACTCCGCTTCACAAGAAGCATGTTAACGCTATCCCTTGTGCCTGTGTTTGAAGTTTCCCTGGTTGATAAATGCACACTAGTTACATGTTTTTGCACTAGGAATAACAAGCATGTCATGTCGCGTAAATCTTTGGCTGCTTATATGGCTGTGATCTGGACCTCGGTGAGAATTATTATTGTATTGATGGACAAAGGGTTTCTTTAATTTCAGTACAGAACAGAGGTTGCCATGGTATCTTGTCCGTCTCATAGGGTCACTTTTAGAATTTTTTTTATTCGCTCGCTGTGAACGAATAAATGGCCGTTCATTGTTGGCTGGAGAAAAGCTGATGCATTATTTAATTGTCACTTTGGCAACACATCAAGCGTGTGCTGGCTGAATGAGGCTGCTGAGAGCAATCAGTTCTTTATTATATTGACGTTTATCCTTGCAGTGGTTAATACGAAGATCTTGGCTGCATCTGTAAATGAAGCTCTCTCGCATTTGCATTGATTGAGATGTTTTTAAGAATATTTACCTCCTATGTATATTTTGCATAGTGTGAGAAAATTAAAAATTTAGCACGATAATTAACATCACAGCACACGTACAGCCTCTTTAATATATTGGTGTTGAACATGAGTCCAGATATCATGGAAAGAAATTTGTCTTTACAGGTCGTATTTACAATAAGAATCATTTGCTTACAGTTTCGAAGATTCGAGTAGTTTTTTGCCCCAAATAATGACATTTCCAACATGCTTTTGTATTTAGTCGTCATTATGCGCTTTGTGTATGTCAGCAGGAGGTCTGGTATGATTGAGCTGTATTATTGGGCATTAATGCTGAACAACTCTCTTGGGTCCTATGATCGCTGCTGTCAATGCAAAGTGCAGCCATCTGTGAGATAGATTTGGTCAGTCTGTGCAACAGCCGTCATTAAGATTAGCATTTTTTGGCTGCCTGCACTGAGAATTGAGCCAGGAAGGGTTTTTTTTTCTTTGTAAACCAAATGGTTGCACTGGTTAATCGTTCCAAATGTCTCCACAAGAGACAATACAAACTGCTGACATGTTCCAACTGCCCATGACTTTTCTATATTGTGCCGTAAACTTCAAGGATGAAATAAACGGAATCTGAGGTATTTGATGATAAAAATCTTTAAAGGCTTAGGGTGAGGTATAGCGAGGGTGTGATATTGGTGTCTGAATTGTCCAGACCCGCCCAAGGGAAACATTCCAAGTGGCATTAGGAGTTTCTTCTCCTGAAACGGTGCGAATTCGCACCGGGGGTTTCTTGCGTGAACAAAGAATAGAGGGAGTGGTCACGTTGTTGTGTGATTTGTGACCTTTTCTTGTCAAGTTCACTGGACGTAACTGGAGTAGTAATGGACGGGGGGTGGTAATCGAGCAGAAAGGTACATGGGGAAGCAAAAGGGGGCTGCTTATTTTTTTTATTTCCTTGTCCATTTCCTTTACCTCTCAGAATGCCTAGAATGTCTGTCGTCCACACCCTTCCACCCCCACCATTGACGCCTGTCCTGTCCTGACTGAGGTGGTTTTGATTCAGAAGGATTGAAGATCCTTGCACCTCATACCATTATACAAGTGTGTTTTGAACAACTATGGCTTTAGTACCGTCTGTTTCTAGATTCTTTCACCAAAATTGCTTAGTCTCTTATCTGCTACGTTACTTGTTGTATAATCTTAAGCCTCAGTCATCATTTAAGAGAACCACAATCACTATGATACCGGACAGTGAGAGATTCACATCTGTAGCCATTTCTTTAAAAGGCTAGCTGTTTGATGTAGCACCCAGTCTATCCTCAAAAGAGCTCCCGGCCTCCAGATTAGCAGTTAGAGGCTCCTCTATGGCTCTTTGTCTGCTCTGGCTCTTCTTCTGTGTGAGTATTAGTGCTCTAAAGTGAAATTCAGCACTGTTATTACACTTCCATGGTATCATTTACGGTTAGGTCCTGTACTTAGTTTGTTTCCCATGTTTATCACTCAATTGTCATTGTATATCTTTCCAAAAATGCCCTGCATATGCTGCACTAAGGTTTACATCGATCAGCATTTGCTTTGTCATGTAGTAACTGGGCCGGTAAAGAATCTGTGGGATTAAAGTACCCTCTCAGAGCCCAAGTGCAGCCCACGGTTAAATGGTGTAATGTTTTAATGGACCACAAGACTGATTATTCAGTTGAGTTTGAAGATTATGATGATTTTAATGGAATGAATGGTGCAATATGGAATATTGAAATACTCTTGAATGAAATATGGAAATACTCTTGGGGCAAAAGTTGACGTTATATTATTCTAAAAGTATTTTAAGTCATTTATGAATCAGTGAATCATATTTTTGTAAACAGAGATTTCTATAAAACTTCTAAATCTTTTTTTTTAAAGTTTTCAGCACTAGCTGTCTGTCTGCTTCATTATTTTTTCCTTAAGTACTTAGAAAGCATTGTTACTTTTGCACGTAAGAACAGATGTGTATGATTGTTGAGGTTTCTCCTTCGCTGCTGCAGAAATACAAGATGTCTCATCCTGAATCGATGTCTTTCTCGCCATACGCACAATATATTTCCCTGCCTTTATACCTAAAGTAAATTAAACGAACATTCTCTTCACTTTTCAGGATGTTACACTATATGCATCCAACCACAGCACAATGCATTCACACTTAGTAACATAAGGTGTTTGTCCCATCTCCCAGAGTAATTATTTGACATGGTCACATGTAGTTTCTATTGAATTGATATGGGGGATGGGGAACTTCATTTCCTCTTTCTGACCCAGATGGTCATCTGGTTCCTCCTCTTGGCTAATTTGCCCTCTGACTATCAGTCTTCTCTAATATAATTAGCGAGGCCAAAGCCTGATAACAGCTTGAACAGTTTATAAATGTCTTTGGCTGTGAGATAATGTTATATAGTGTGTGTATATGAATCTAATTGCAATGTCATCTCCATGAAAAATGGCTTGGTTGAACAGTTTGGGACAAAATGTTGACTCTGAGGTTTGCATGTACTGCTTGAGGCTCCATATCGAGTGCTTAAGCAACGCTTATCAGTATTTATGATTAGTGCTTGATGTAAGACTCATATAGTACACAATATACTATACTAAATGTAATGTGTACACAACCTCCTCTTTCTCTAAAACACACACACACAATACCACACAGCAAGTCTGCCCTCCACAGTTCCCCTGCCGAGCGTCTCCTCTCGTGTGGGCCCAGCTGGTGTGTATTTGCTATAAACTCTGAAGATCCCATTCTCTCCCCAGCTGTGATTCACTTAGCATATTAAAGAGGGGGATGGAGAGAAGCTCCTGTAAAACTGCTTTATTACCTCTCTGCCTTGTTGTTTCTAAAGCTGCTCAGGGGGACAACCTGGATAGCCTATAATCAAGCAAAGAGTATATGCACCAAGGAACTATAAGAGCTTGTAAGTGCTTTATGAGGCCTGCCATGAGCACCGCTGATGGAGCGGACTCGCAAGAAATCGACAAAGATACCTATAATAATCTAAGTGCCTGAAAACCTCAAGCAAAAATGTCTGTATTAGCTTAAGTGTTTTGGTTTTTTTTCTGTTTCACAAGTTACGTTATGCGTCTCTTCTGATAAGATAAGTCAAGTTAATATCGAAAAGCAAATTTACGAGAAAGAGTCAGGAATGGCCATAAGTGTTCATTATGCCTTTGCTCTCTAGAGTTTAAAGGTCAGCAATCATTTTGTTTCAGACCTTTTCTTTGTCCTCAGTCTGTTCTTCCTTTTCGACTCGGTGGCTTCCCTTTCTTTTGGGAGTTTATTGATTATTGACGTTTATAGAGGCTTGTTTTCTGCCCGCGTCATCCACTTTTCGGACTTAAGTGTCTCTCTTGTCCTGCAGAATGGCAATGCGAGTTGGAACGAAGAAAGCGATGGAGGGAAAGGAAGAGGGGAAGCCTCCAGAGACTTTGCCAAGGTAAGCATAAGATCTGAAAGTCATGGCTGTTATGTTCTTATCAGTGACACATTGACCCAGTTTCACAATGTTATCTAAAGAGTCTACGTGCCCAGATGATAGCATGTAGTAACGGGGTGAATGAGATTGCTCTTTTAAAATGAGACAAAAAGTCATGTTACAAATGAATCATTAATTGTATTGAAGGAAAATATACAAATACAGTGATCATTACAGTTTGTCACCTGATGATAGTAATACCTGCTATAAAGACTGTCATGTGAGAATGTTATGCTGTGTATATAATGTTGTTGGTTGTTTGTTCTTTTTATGCAGCTTTATGAACTGGACAGTGACCCTAACCGGAAGGAGTTTCTCGACGACCTGTTCACCTTCATGCAGAAAAGAGGTGAGGCAACACATTTCTTAATTCTTAAAATTTTAACAAGTGCTGTTTTGTGTGTGTTAACTTGTGTAGTGATTTCTCCAGAATCAGCACACTAAATATCCTCCTGTCCACTTCAGGCTTTATAGCCCCTCTCAGTATCTAAGGGTCCACCATTATACACACTTGTAGAGCTCACAGTACTGATACTCCGATCCAGAGACTGAGCAGAGCACACAACTAACTCCTGGGCCAGACTAAGAGGATTCACAGGTACTCGGCCTCTGTCATGTTGTGACAATGAGATGAGCCTGGCAGCGTCATCAGACAGACTAAGCTTTCAGGGACACAGCTTGACAAGGCTGTTAACCTCTACCTTAGGATTTAAACTCATCCAGATGGGGAGCTGTTTGTGCCTGTGTGCCACCCCCCCCCCCCCCCCAACCACAAACCCCCCAGCCCTCTCTGTGTTTGTGTGTAACTGGAGGCGTCAAGAAGTTTGAGGTAATAGTGGAGGGCGAATGGCAAATGTGTGATCATGCCAAATGTCTGTCGGTGGGGTCCTCTCCTCATGATTAATGATGTTTGTTTGACTGCTTTAGTGTGAAAGACATGCTAGTTGAGCCAGACAGTGAAGAATGGGGTTTCTCACAATCCCCAGGTTGTTCCCGTCAGGCGCTTTAGTGTGGCCCACTTGAGAAAGGAAGCTGAGGGATGTTGTTTTATCGGTTCCTTTTCCTACACTCAAAGTGTAGCAGATTGAGGGCCGCTACGGGATTTAAAGTTGACGTCGTGTCGCCTGTATTGTCTGCAGCTGAATGAAAACAATCATTTCAGCAAAACAAAATTTTATTTCTGATTGTGTCCAGCTCAGTGCATTTTCTAGGAATAATGCACAGGTCCTGTGCTGTGTCATGTAGTTTGCATGGTTAATTGATTGATTGTAGAAATTCAGCTTCCAGTCCAATTGATCATTTCAGGAATTTGAATCGGTTTTGTGGAATTGTGAAGCACAAATGTGTACACACACACACTTTGATACTCATGGGCCTCTATTCATTGTCCTAGTTGTCAAAGTGACTGAAACCTGATAAGAGTGGAGGAGGAGAGCAGCAGGAGCTGCAGGCAAGATGGGTGAGGTTCTGTGTGTGTGTGTGTGTGTGTGTGTGTGTGTGGACGCAGTGGGGGGCAGGTGGGGTGTCCACTTGCTTGGGGCCTTAAGGAGTGGGGGATCAGATTGAAGGGGGAGAGGTGGATTAAGGGGCCTCCTGTCCTCCTGCAGAAGATTAATGAGTTCCTAAAATCTAAGGCCTCACCTTTGATATAAAGGGAATGAGACACAGATGAAGAAATAAGACAATGGAGAGCTTTAAGAACAGCAGGAGCCCATAAGAAACGGAGAAAGAAGTCATTATCTCCTCTCCTTATTGAGCTCCTCTTTGTGGAGAACTCAGCACATGCCTTTTCTTGTTGCTGAGTGTAAAATGGATTTCTGGGTCATGTATATCGTGCTGAGTTAATGTTAAGTATGGCATGTCCTGTTTTGGGGACGTTTTGTCTTCGGCTCTCGTGTGACTTGTTATTCTCCTCGGGTGTGTTTTTGACATCCTGTTGAATAGATTTCCTCTGTGTTTTTATGTGCTCTGCTGTTCCCCTGCCCAAACTCTCAACTTTTATGGTGATCTGCTAGAGATTTATATTGGAAAGGCAAGAATTCCCCCTTTAGAATTCAGCCTGGTTTATTCCTCTACCGCCTGCCAGTATCTAGCAGTAAACAGTTTTGTAAGTGCACTTTGCTGAAGATAGATATTCCTACAACTTTCTCCACATTATCATTTCTCCTACACACACACGGATCCGCTGTCCTGTTTCTAATCCTGACAGAGGAGTGCAAATCTTTTTGTCCTAACTTGTCCCTTAGCTGTTTGGCCTCTGTACAATTTCAACCACCATATCATCCAGGATGTCTGACCTGGTGTTAAACCATGCATTTCCTGTGCCCCTTACCACCGACTCTACAGTAAGAAAGACGAGCATTGTTTAACTCCGAGTTTGGTATTTCCTTCAGCCCAACTGCCATCACTGTGCCTGCTATTGCTTTATTAAAAGATTGAAGGCCTCTTAATGTGGGCAGCCGTTTCCTTGCTATATAGGCCAAAGGTCATATTCACTTGATTCTTTCTGCACGATGAGCAGGAAATAAGGAAGAAAATCATGGCAGCAATAAAAAGTATCCAGTTTTGCTCAAATAAACATGAAAATCTGGAGTTAGATTTACTGTCGAAGAAGTCTATGGCTTTTTTTTTTCTTTGTCTCTTTCTTGTCTCAGGCTTGTTAGTTGCGACCTCATGAGGTCAGGTCCTGACTGCATTAACGCAGCATGTCTTCAGTCTCTAATCACAGTACTAAAGCCACAGCTCACTCTTTTATGTCATTAACCTTTCCTGATTTATCTTAATGCCCTTTCCCTTATTCGGCTGATTACAGGCAACGTGACCAGTTGAAAAGTCAGAGAAAAGTCACGAGCCGGTTTACTATAAAAGCTGCCTCGGTGCTGAAAGCTCTGAATGGCTTTTTCACTGCACTGGAGCTCAGTCAGTTTTACAGTTATGATGCACGTCACACATTTTCTCCCTTGACTCGTACTGCTTTACGTTCCTCACTTTTGACCTGTTCTCAAGCCCTAGCATTGTGACCTGGGTTTAACCCTGAGCTTGGACCTGTTTACTGATCGCCTGATGAACGAGTAATGTCATCCCCAGCATTAAATAACACGTTTTCAAAGCTTGCCTTTGCTATCCCCAGGGAGTGCTGTGGACCCTGTCATGGCAGCCTGGCGCTTTAAATCACGGCATGCTCTCTGGGTAAATGAACACATCATGAATATTGGCATATTCCTGAGCAGCACTTCAGAGCCAGAGGAGCTCACATTCATCTAAGGAATAGAGTTAAATATATATAGTTCTATCTCAGGAGATCTCTCTTGCTGTCTGAATAAGATTTATTTTAGAGGTAACTATACGCCACATTTCACGCTCAAGCGAGAAGGCACATTTGTTAAAGCAGTTGTGCTTACGGAGAAATAGCACAGCTGCTGTAGGGTTTTCATTCTCTGAAATGTTTATTGACCATCACCAGTTGAGACTCATTACAGCCTTTCCGTTAGCTCAGGAAACACCAGTCTATAGTAAGATTGCTCTTATGAGTAACAATTAATGAGTATGTACACATAGTACCTGCATGAATGTGCTTTGCATGCTTTGTGTACAATGCCTTAGATCACAATGATGTGTCTGTTATTCATTACAGTAATATTTATCTGCCTAAGGCCTGTAATCCTAATATCTTTTTCCTAACACAGACTAATTTTTATTCTTGAATTGGAACGCTGCCCTGAGCAGCACAGCTCATGCTTTGTCTCCTGTCTTTCTTTTTTTCATCCATTTATCTCTTATTCTTCTCCTTGTTTCCCCACATATTCAAACTGCTGGCATATTCATGAAGGTTTAATGGACTTGCTCTGTCCAAATAATTTTTTGGGGGGCCTGTTTCCAGTCTTTCTGCTGCTAGCATCATAGCCAGACATGTTTTTGTCATGAATGATTAACATTTTTTAAAAGTCCAAGCACTATTGTATGGAGTTTTTCAGGCTCTGCATTAGATTTCTACAAATGACTACATTATTATTAAGCATTATTTTTAGGCAAGTTTAAATGATTATATATTATTATATAAGGTTATAATAATAATAATAATAATAATAATAATAATAATAATAATAATTACTATTTATTTATTTATTTATATATATATATATATATATATATATATATATATATATATATATATATATATATATATATATATATATATATATATAAAATATATGGGGTTTTTTTTTTTTTAATTTTATTATTTATTTTTTTAACGAATTGTATAAATAATATTTGTGACTCTTGTGTCAGGACCAGCACATGATTTGTGCTTCTCATTCAGCAAATCATTTGAGTCAGCGAGTTTATTGAGAACTGTTCTGGTTCATTAAAGACAGAGAATTCGTGTGTGGATGATTAATTCTTTTTAACGTTCACGCATTTCTTTTTTTAAAAAAAGGTAGCTATTATGAACCATTTTACACTACTTTAATCAGACTATTGTCTGCCTTAGAAAGTGAATTATACTTTTCGCTAAATGGATTGAAATGACTTGAGCCAGTGAAAAGAGGCACACACATTAAGTTCAAATCACAGCCTAAAAATCTGCATTTAACTAATGTGTGCTTTTTTTTTTTTGTGATTCGTTGCTGTCTATTATAATGATGCTTATACAGGACAGGACTTTTTTTTGAGAGTGGAGGATAGAATTGCACAGAGTTGAAATATTTATCTTAAAACATATGCAGATCTGTGACAGATGAAGCTTGGCAGGACGCAGTATGGGAAATGATAATGAAATGAACACAATTGAGTTCATAAATAACGCAGTACCTGTTAAAGCAGGTTGTTTGTTAAAGAATGATAATGTTTGAAGAAACAAACATAGTGCACACACACATATATATATATATATATATATAAAATCATATATCGCTCATAGTTATATATAGTCATAGTCATAGTTTTAGCATAAACAAGATGATATAAGATGTTATCCAACACTTTCTAATGTCTCACTGCAATTAAACTCTGAAATGAAAGGAATGGTAGAGCACTTTGTCTTCAGTAAAGCATGCAAACAATTACTTGGTGTAGGGACTTGCGTCTGATATACCAGTAGATCTTATAGTCTGGATAATACAGTAATTAATCTCTTAGTCTGGGCTTTTATTGCTTTAATGGTTTTTGAGTGCTGTCTGTAATTCCCTGCATGACTCACACTGTATGGATCTACATACAATCACGTTAAAGCTAATAGACTGCACTTTAATTTTTTTCTCTTTTTTTTTTTCTTCAAATCTTGTGTACTAGACTACACCAGAGTACAGAGCAGAAATTTCATTCTTTACATTTACAGATAAATGCATAGAAAACGTGTGCAAGGTTACACAGAAAAGTCGGATGATACACAAACCTCACAATCTTTAAACCCCTTTCATGACATTTTTAGTACTATGATTTTGTTAGAAAAAAAATAATTTAATGTCCCATATTTTTTGTCCCCAGGCACCCCTGTGAACCGTATCCCCATCATGGCCAAGCAGGTGCTGGATCTTTATAAGCTCTATAAGCTTGTGACCGAGAAGGGAGGTCTGGTGGAGGTGATCAATAAGAAAATCTGGAGAGAGATCACCAAAGGTTTAAACCTGCCCACGTCCATCACCAGTGCTGCTTTCACCCTCCGCACACAGTAAGAAAATATACTTGTGTATCACTGTAATGTTCTGGTCTGTTCTTGGTCAGTCTTGTGTTTAAAGTATTGTAATCTTGGTTGTACTACATGCTGATCATGTTTACTCTTGTGCAGGTATATGAAGTACCTCTATCCGTATGAATGTGAGAAGAAAGGACTCAGTTCTCCTGGAGAGCTGCAGGCTGCCATCGATAGCAACCGCAGAGAAGGCCGTCGGCCCGGGTACAGTAACAGCCTGTACCGCTTCTCTCCTTCCCCCAGTGGTGGTGCCCCTCACCTTCTCTCTCCTCCCAAAATGCACCTGCCCAACTCTGGACACAACGGCTTGCAGAGCACACCGAGTTCAGCCCTCAAGAAAGGGACAGGTAATCACAGCTGGATTCACTTGCCTTCATTAAGCTGTAGCTTTAAGATGTTTGAAGCCTAAACGCAAGGAAAAGAATAGCTGATAGATGACTTAAAACAATCCCAGTATTTCCCTCACTCTTGTAACAATCCCAGTATTTCACCCAGACTCGTAACAATCCCAGTATTTCACCCAGACTCGTAACAATCCCAGTATTTCACCCAGACTCGTAACAATCCCAGTATTTCACCCAGACTCGTAACAATCCCAGTATTTCACCCAGACTCGTAACAATCCCAGTATTTCACCCAGACTCGTAACAATCCCAGTATTTCACCCAGACTCGTAACAATCCCAGTATTTCACCCAGACTCGTAACAATCCCAGTATTTTCTCCACTAAAATATTCACACTCACTGTATACTTGAAACATCATTTATCAAATCATTTGTGTATTTCATGAGCTCAAGCTCCCCCTTGTGTCTAGTTGCCAGTGTTCAATAATAAACTACTGTGTAAAATAAATACATTCTCAGACATATTCCTAAATGGAGAAAAGTTCCAGAGATTAAAAATAAATGTATTTCATTTTTGTATTTATTTAATTGCAAATTTTAAAATAGTCTAGATAGGACATACTGGGTCTGATTAGAAAAGAGCAGAGTGTCAAAGCTAGGAAGAGCTTAAGTTTTTGGATGCTGAGATTAATGAATATGTTCATGTCACTGGTTTGATATCAGAAAGGTTCAGTTTGTATGATCATATTTTTTATTGTCATTATCAGTAATCGGTCTTTCATCTGAATGTTTAGTTCCTGAGGATGGTCCAGCTTCCATGTTGCCTGGTAGATTACCCCTGGCTCTGGCACTTGGCCACCAACAGCAGCTGGCACGGGCTGCCACCTTGGAACAGCTGCGTGAAAGGCTGGAGACGGGCATGGGTACTCCGGCTCTGGCCACTGGTTCCTCTGCCATAGAGGGGCCTGAGAGAAAGATGGCCCGTCTGGCTGAGGAGCAGCAGAGGCTCCTGCAGCAGGCCTTCCAGCAGAACCTGCTTGCAATGGCATCACAAGTGAACCCTGCCAATCTGCGCCTCAACACTACCAGTACCCCCCGTGGTGAGTTTACTGTGTTTTGTGTAGTGTGGGAGATCTGACTGCTGCAACTGACATTAACAGCTTTGCTAACACAATGCGTTTTCTTATCTAGAGGAAAAGCAGGATCTGTCTCTCAGTATCTCTTCAAATGGATCAGCCAGTATCACAGTGTCAATAGAGGTTAATGGGATCATTTACTCAGGTGTGTGACAGAATTATACATCAGTTAAAAAATGTTTGGGTATTTGGTTTAACTATTTTTGCCTAAAATGTGCTTATTTCTTTACAGGATCACTGTATGCTCAGAAGTCATCTGGAGCCCCAGCTACTCCTATAGGCCAGAACTGCGCTGTCGATCCCAGCATCCCCTCCTCTTCTAAAGGTTCTGGCTCTACAGAGCCTGCTGCTAGTGGCTCTCCTTAACTCCCAGCAGCCACACGGTCTCTCTCTCTCTCTCTCTCTCTCTCACTCACTCTCCCCTAAAAGAGAGTCCAGTGGTCTACAAAGCCAAGTCTACCTCCTTTTTTTTTTTTTTTTGAGACGTCGGGTTCATTCTGCCGAGAGTGATTACACACTTAGAAAGATGAGCAGTAATCGCTCCACCCTTTTTCCGCAGATGCCCTTTACCACTTGTCTGCTACAGACTCTCTCAGGACCTGAACGATCATGACAGTGATACTCAAATGTTTTAATGACAATGTCGCGGGCATCTTTCTGTGCTCTAGACATTTGATACCAATGCAATATGCCTTCCTCTATGCATTTTCTCCCAGAGAGTCATTCACCTGCAAACAATCATGGCACAAAATATTCTGCCAAAATCATACAGCAGGTGTTTGATTGTTGGACATTTTGCCATCAGTACTGTTTTTTGTTTTCCTTTTGAAGAGTTTACCATACGTGTGCACATCAGTAATAGATTCCCAAGCATCCGGATTGGATTTTTCCTTTTTCTTCTTTCCGTTTTCTGTCTGTTGTGTGGATAGAGGAGTTTTCTGGATTTGTGCTTTTTTTTTTTTGCTTTATTTAAAATGGATCATACTTTTTTTTTTTCCTTCTCATTTTTTACTTTGTGTATTACTTGATTTGATTGTGGATTTGTTTTTCCTTTTTCTTTTTTTTTTAGTCTCTAGATATCCATAAGTATTGTATTGTTTTGCGAAGAGTATTGAAAGCAAACTTTTTATTTTCATTTACAAACTACAGGTTGGTTTAAAGAAAGAAAAAAAAAAACAGAATCACGACCACAGTGTGGACAGACGATGTTCCACGTGTCAATCGTTTCGATGGCAGCGTTAAGACGATCAATTAGGCTCACACATCTGGGCCCTTATTCCTTTACTCCATGGAGGAGAATTGAAGCAGTTTTCAGAAATACTTACAAATGAAACCAAATGCTGAAAAGAAGAACCAGGGTATTTTATTCAAAAATCATAATCATGTTCTCTCAATACCTTCTGGTTTTTGTGCTTAAACATGACAGTAACAACTCACTCACTCCCCCTCATTTTCACTTTTTCTTTTTTCCCCCCAAAGGCCTCACAAATGTCTTTCCATATTGGAAAGCTAGTTTCTCAGGAATTTCAGATTGATCTCATCGTTAAGTTTCATTTTTCTTTTCTTTTTGAAATCTTGGCACCAAGTCGCCTCACGTATCAAGGCTAGATATACCTCAGCGGAAGAAAGTGACTATAGCTACCTCAAAGTTACCTTTATATAGTATGAGTTAGGATTTACCTCAGAATCAGCTCCTGATAAATCGAGACAAATAAAGATGTTATAAGCTTTATATATGACCTCTTAGTGAATTCCAAAGTATTCTCAGGTTGCTAGTACAAAAATACCTCATATAGATAATGGCATAATAGGAACATCTTTCTTTCTTTCTTTGTTTCTTTCTTTTTTTTTAAAAAAAAACTATGTGAGAAGAGTTATTTATGTGCAGATGCTTGATCTCTATTTGCTCTGTTTGCTGATGACTACACAGCTTAAAACCAAAGATCATCACACTGTATTTCTACTGTGTTCTTTACTTTATTTACACATGGAGCTTGATGAAGTGGAATTAAAGTCTGATTTAATGCAACATGTCATGCACAGCCTATCTTGTGGTTTCCTTCAGCGTTTGTAGTCCTACTCTGGTTGAATATACACTGTATTGCCAAACGTTTTGGGACACCCCTCCAAATCATTCAATTCAGGGGTTGGGCTCGGCCCCTTAGTTCCAGTAAAAGGAACTCCATGCTTCAGCATACCGAGACATTTTGGACAATTTCATGCTTCCAGCTTTGTGGGAACAGTTTGGGGATGACCCCTTCCTGTTCCAACATGACTGCACACCAGTGCACAAAGCAAGGTCCATAAAGACATGGATGAGCAAGTTTGGTGTGGAGGAACTTGACTGGCCCTCACAGAGTCCTGACCTCAACCCGATAGAACACCTTTGGGATGAATTAGAGCAAGCCAGGCCTTCTTGTCCAACATCAGTGCCTGAGGAACGGTAAAAAATTTCCATAAACACACTCCTAAACCTTGTGGAAAGCCTTCCCAGAAGAGTTGAAGCTGTTCTAGCTGCAAAGGGTGGGACAACTCCATATTACATTCATGTACATGTAAAGGCAGACGTCCCAAAACTTTTGAAATGTGGTATGTGGATTTTGGAGTAAATGATTTTTTTTTTTTTTTTTTTTTTACAGTTATATAAAATAGATTGCTTTCTCGTAAAAGGGATCTCAGGAATTAAACAGAACATGGCAGACAGCTTACACGGAGCTAGTAAAGAGTCTTGTTAAAGACTGGAACAAAATGTCAGAGGTTTGATCTGTGCATGAATTTTTTTTTTTTTTAAGTGTCCTATTAAAATACTTGAAGCAAATGGGACAAAAAATAATTTACTAGAACGACAGTGACCTTTATTCTGTTAACTTGTTTACAGGGTCTGGGAATCACAGGGTCTGTCTGCTGTTTTCTGTTGTGGTGGAAACCACAACCCATCATTATCATAGTTATTATATCTAATATTGACGTCTTGCATGAACAAATGTCAAACTGAATCAAGCTTATCTACAGCTGGTCTCGTAATAAAGATGCTTGTGTGATGAAGGATTATGAAGATAAAGGAGAGGTTCAGATGAGATGTGGGGTTCAGTAGGGAGCGATTCTTTAACATTTTTCGACACTACAATTGTCGATAGATAAGTCATTTCTGTGGACTCATTTTACTTACAGAGCACTGAAGAATGTTGTGAACGCTCTGGATCACATCAAATGTCACGGTATATCAGCAAGGCTTAGGTTTTGGAGCTTGTCCTGACAGTTTTACTAAATAATAACTAATCACAAATCATCTCAGTATAAGCACAAAGCTCCAACATGCTATTTATTTGTAGCTAAACTGTTAAAGGTAACTCAGATCATTTCAGTCTTCCTGTATGGTGCAAGAAGAATTACAAACGTATGCATTTGAGCTCAGTTCTGAGGCAGTTCACAAACTTGACGAGAGAAAGAGCATCAAGATTTCCATAAGTTGCTTGAAAGTTACAAAAATCAAGCAATTAAGGCTCTGGCTTGTTAAATGGAGGATTGGGGTTCAAGCCCTAGCGCTGCCACTGTTGGGCCCTTGAGCAAGGCCCTTAACCCTTTCTGCTCCAGGGGTGCTGTATCATGGCTGACCCTATGTACAGAAGGACAAACATTATTTTTAATGAATGGACATTAAACAAGCACACAAACACCTTTTTAAATACACCGATCAGGCATAACATTCTGAGCACTGAGAGGTGAAGTGAATAAGACTGATGATCTCCTCATCATGGCACCTGTTAGTGGGTGGGATATATTAGGCAGCAAGTGAACATTTTGTCCTCAAAGTTGATGTGTTAGAAGCAGGAAAAATGGACAAGAGTAAGGATTTGAGTGAGTTTGACGAAGGGCCAAATTGTGATGGCTAGACCACTGGATCAGAGCATCTCCAAAACTGCAGCTCTTGTGGGCTGTTCCCGGTCTGCAGTGGTCAGTATCTATCAAAAGTTGTCCAAGGAAGGAACAGTGGTGAACTGGTGACAGGGTCATGGCCAGCCAAGGGTCACTGATGCACGTGGGGAGCGAAGGCTGGCCCGTGTGATCCGATCTAACAGACGAGCTACTGTTGCTCAAATTGCTGAAGAAGTTAATGCTGGTTCTGATAGAAATTCTGTCAGAATACACAGTGCAGGACGGGTCAGGGCTGTTTTGGCAGCAAAATGGGGACCAACACCAATAATAGGCAGACGGTCATAATGTTATACCTGATCGATGTAGTTGTGTATAGAAATGAAATGTTTAGGTGCATACCTTGATAACATTAGGGGACTTTGAGCCAGCATTTCTCTGGATCATTGGTGACACCACATCGCTCATCTGTTCCCTCCCTTTAAACAGACTTTTCAGCTGGTGCAGTAGATGAAATTATAAAAAGCATCATATTTAATCTGAGTGTATTATGTAAATGAACTTAATAGGAATCACTTTAGGGTTCATGTATTTAAGGCAGTCAACAATTATCTATTTCAAACGTCCATGTTGTGAAGTGCAAAGCCCACACCGTGAACATTGTTTACACTGTCTACACACCTGCTCAGTGATTAGCCTCCTCTGTTGGTCAGGATCTATGCCTGCCTCCTTTTTCTCTGCTAATGGTGATCGCTTCTCTGCTTTCCCCTAAATAAAACAGAGTACTCATTAGCATAGAAAGCCGTATAAGGTTTAAAGACAGTTATAGAGGAGAACAGATGGTGTTATGCCAGTACCGGTTGGGGAGGACTGACACTACACGATTTCTGCAGATCCTGCTCGGTGGTCCTACTGCTCTCTGTTACCACAATGCAAACCATGATGTCAATTTGCATGTAAAGTCTGTTTAATATCTAATGAGAACACAACCAGAATAGTTACCTTCCATTAGAGAGTCTATGGGCTGGGAGTCTTGTTGAGTTTCTGGCTTCTGGATGATCTTCTGATCTTTTAGTCCAGCAAGCTGCATGAGAAGGGATACAATACGATAAAGATTAGCCATGGTTTATTATTCAAATGGTCAGCACATTGATTAAAAATAGTCCCTGATCGTTGGTGGTGTACCTCATTTTCAAGAGCAGATATCTTGATTTGGACCTCAGTTTTCTCTGTGTCTCTTTGTCTCATCAAATCCTTCAGGAAAAGAGCTCTAAAGAGACATACCAACATCTGTAACATCACTAACTTCAAACTAACACAACATACAAATCAGGACTTGGACTCATCTAGGCAAAGAGACCTGGAAATATTTTATTACGATCTGTGTGAAAGCAGCCACACTATCAGTAATGTCAGTATTTTTGTCCATGGATTTGTCCATGAACCATAAAGAATTGTTCAGTGGAAACACGATCTGTAATCTTCTACCTATACTATAGAATCTTAGTTTCATATTGGCCTTGTTTTTTCTTAGTCACAGTTGCTATAGGATTAGATCTCGTCTTGGTTTCAACTGAAAAGTTCTTGACTACATTGTTTGAATATAAACAAACACTTTAACATATTACAGGACACAAGGAACAATAATGTTTCATTTGCATACTGTAAAACAGATTTCTGGTGACAGTTATATGTGTATCCACCTTTGTTCCAATTCCTGATCTCGCTTAGCCAGTTGTTGCTCCAGTCTCTGTACCTCGTTGTTCTGCTGAGTCACCTAGAATCCCACAGAGGATGGTAAAGCCATCAAATTCACCTTCATGTTCACCTTCAGCATTTAACGTTCTTATTTTCTCACCTGAAAATTATTCACTATTCAACATTCCCTCATTTGACTTTTATTAAATACAAAGTTGAGGACTTGATGGTTAAGGGGTCCTGCTCGCAGCTTTGATAGTGGCAGCATGATAGTTTTGGGATTTCAAGTCACAACTTTCCGATCAGTAGCCCAATGCGTTAACCACTAAGCTACCACTGCCCATTTGTCATCACTTAGCATTACAGCAGCCTGTCAGATCATTTTCACCTGGCCACGGGCAGACTGCAGCTCATGCTGCTGCTCCTCCAGCTCAGTGTCACGAATCTTCAGCATGTCCCACACCTTCTGCAACTCAGCCTTCAGCTGCACCAGCTCTCCATCCATCTCCTCCAGAGACACCTACAGCCACCATCACAGTGATACTCTTATACCATGCTTGTATATTACTGGTGGCCTGGTCTGTAAATGAAAAATAAGGACATACAGGGTTTCCCATCAGCCTCTGCTGCAGAGTCTGGCTTCTGTTCTTCTCCAGTTCCAGCTGTTGTCTGCAGGCATCAAGCTCAACTCGCTCCAAAGCACCAGCTTCTTTCTGTAAGCGTAAAAATCTCAACATCAGTATTACACCTTTGAGACACATGCAAAAGCAAGAACATGCAGTTACATATACCTTAACTCTGGCCAACTCTTTCTCATGGTGTGTCTTCTCTTCTAGCAAACTCTGGATCTGATTCCTTATAAGAGAACATACATTTACATTACAGACATTTTACAGATGTCCTTATCCAGAGCAAATTACAGTCTAAAAAAAAATGCAATTGAGGGTTAAGGGTCTTGCTCAGGTCCTGCTCACAGAAGGGGCAGCTTGGTGGACCAGCAATTCAAACGCCGATCAGCGGTCCAGCACCAGAACCATTAAGCTATCACATAGTAAGTGTCCCTAAACCCTCTTGCAATCACACTAACCATATAATAAAAAGTGTACAATGATGAGCTCCCATTAAAATAATTTCAAATCCAACAAAATATTTTCATGGGAGCTTACCAGTGTGCAACCTAGATTGTTATCATGTGAACAGCCTGTGCATTTTTAAATGTCAAATATCTTTTCATTTAAGTAAAAATTCCAAATGCTTCATGCACAAACTTACTGCCTGTCCTTCATCTCTGTCTCAATCGTCTTCAGCCTGATCTTCATTTCTGCTGCTTCTTCCTTCAGCTGAGGACAAATGTGAAAAAGAACGATCTATAAAAACCAGGAAGTGACTTTTGATAGTGAACCATTATCTGTGTTTTTTTTACTTATTTATTTACTTTGAAACATGAGAAAATGTAGATTGTCATCAAGTAAAAATACACTATATTGCCAAAAGTCTTGGAACACCAAATCATTGAATTCAGGGGTTGGGCTCAGCCCCTTAGTTCCAGTGAAAGGAACTCTTAATGCTTCAGCTTCACACCAAGACATTTCATGCTCCCAACTTTGTGGGAACAGTTTGGGGATGACCCCTTCCTGTTCCAACATGACTGCACACCAGTGCACAAAGCAAGGTCCATAAAGACATGGATGAGCGAGTTTGGTGCAAAGGAACTTCACAGAGTCTTGACCTCAACTCAACAGAACACCTTTGGGATGAATTAGAGCGGAGACTGTGAGCCAGACCTTCTCATCCAACATCTGACATCACAAATGAACTTCTAGAGGAATGGTCAAAAATTCCCATAAACACAGTCTAAACCTTGTGGAAAACCTTTTTTGAAGCTGTTATAGCTGCACAGGGGGGGACAACTCATGTGCATGTAAAGGCAGATGTCCCAAAACCTTTGGCAATATAGTGAATAAATAATTCAAAGCAGTGTAGTCCATACAGCATCACAGTCTTGTTGGTTTTTGGACTCTTCTAGTTGGGCTTGAGTAGACTGCAGTGCCATCGCAGCATCCAGCCATCGCTCATTCCAGTGAGCTGCCACTCTCTTCAGCTCCTCCTTCTCTTGCTCCATCTTCTCTTCCATGAGCTTCAGCTCTTGCTGCTTAAGCTCATATTCTGCCTCAACATTCTCTACTTTCTTTTCCAGGCCCTGGCAGTGTGCCTCAAGCTCCTTCTTCTCATACTCCAACATTTCCTGTAATTCTCTAAACAGGTAGAGAAACCCAAGCTACAATCAAGTAAACTTTTTTATTTATCTATTTTTTAACATTTCAAGTCAGACTACAAGTTACCTGAGCTGGCAGCATCTCTCCTTCAGATCTCTTAACTCTTTCTGATCTCCCTGGTCAAACACATCCATCAGCTCCTCCTTCTCTCCAATCAGCTGCAAGCGCTCAGTCTCCAGCGCAGCTATCTGACTACTTTGAATCAGCTTCTCTGCTTCCAGTTCATGTAGCTTCTGCAATGTCTCCTGAACCCTCTCTGTGGCTGTGGACAGGTCTGCTGAGAGTTTCTCATTCACCTGGACAAAAGACACACGCAGGGCATGAAAATATATCCAGGTACAAAGACTCTAACAAAGTATAATACATCTAAAATAATATCTAAAATGATAAACAAAGTATGGGGCTTTCGTACATGCTGTTTTTACTCTTCATCTTTTTTTATTAAAATCTAAGACTAAGCATTTCAGATATCTATCACATATCTAATGATATTTTGATATAGTAAAATTTGAGATGGTTAATCTCCTTGCACTGTGTCTACCTCATAGCAAACTAGACAGAGAGTAAATCAAGTGATTTGGGGATGAACATTATTATTATTATTATTATTATTATTATCATAAGCCTAGAGCCTCCTTATTGCCTCAAGATCTGACTCTTACCTACTGACTATTTGTGCTTTTTTAATTTGGAAGGTTAACGTTCCCCCGAAGTCTAAAATAGTTACATTTGGTTTTCCTGAAACATTTTATTAGCACAAATTTCATTGATCTGCTTCACAATGTGGCACCGTCTGACACTCTAGCATCAGCTAGCATCAATGATACAGTATAGTGTATGAAATCCTGACCTCTTTGGCTGAGTGCAATTCCTCTTTCATTAGTAAGATATTCTGCTGTTGTTGGTTGGCCTGGCTCTTGGCTTGAGTTAGCTCGGAGTGGAGATCACACACCTGCTGAGTAAAACCCTCTCTACCCAGCTGGGATCTTTGTAGCTCTAGTTCTAAGATTTGCACTCTTTGGTATAGTTCAGCTTTCTCCTGTATAAAATAATAGTAAAGGGAACAACTTTATTTTGCCTGTAGTCTATTGATATATAATGAGCTGGATTTTAGTAAGAAGCATTGAATCATACATTATATTCAAGCATTAAACTAATATGCGTGTAAAGTCTGGAAGCACCTGAACCAGGCGATCTTTATCAGATAAAGCGGTGGACAGCTTTGATTTCAGGTCCTCTATGTTGTCTTCCAAACGCAATGTTTTTGTGGTGAGAAGTTCATTCTCCTGTAGAAGATTTTGGAGCACAAAGTAAAAGCTGTGTGAAATGGTGTATCATTCGTGCGGATTTGGTAGCCCTATTTAATCACTGTTCAATTCTCTGACCAGATCCAGTTGGCCGAGGCGACTTCGGGTCTCGCTGAGCCGGTCCTGCATCTCATTCTGAGCCGCCAAGGATGCGCTAAACTGCTGCTTCAGCTCCTCCATCTGCCTTAATACCTTCTGCTGATCCTACAAAGACAAGGTCTCTGTTTAGTTGAAGAATTTTAAATTTATACTTAAACCATCAAAGAAAGTGACTGACCTCTTTACAGGATTGGAGTTGTTTTAATGCATGGTCTTTTTCTGCTGCTGTCGTCACGGCTTTCTCCTCTGCTTCCCTGAGGGATTCTTCAAGCTTCTGCATTCCCCTCTCTGCCTTTTTCTGTCCCTGTCAACACCGGCATTTCACAATTCAAATTAGAGCACAGATGTTATGTCCAATCAGCAGTTATTAATTCTTAGTTATTAATCAAACACCAATGGAACAAACTTGAAGAGTAGGCTGATCTGTTATTCAAATTTTTTCTCAATACAGTGGCAGTGTCTACCTCTCTGACAAATTCATCTTTTGTTACAGGCATGGTCCTGCCCAGGTGTGGCTTTGAATGTGAAGCTGATATTTGTGCAGTGCTCCTGCTCTCCAGGTTAGATTTCATCTTCATAACATCCATCTCCAGCTGCAGCACCCTACACACACACACACACAAACACACACACACTCAGATGAATAAAACTCAAATCACAGTAAATAATGTCTATGATGAGTCACGGTTGTATTATGATCCACATATTCACTTGTCTTGCAGGTCTGCGCTGCGACAGCTCTCCTCAAAGCGGCTTAGCTCAGCTGCTTCTTTTTGCTCCTCAACAACAGTCAGTGCCTTTGCCAGCTGCTATGGGAGAAAAGCCATACACAAATAAGTGGCAATAGATTTGAAAGAAGCACACACTCGTCCTACATTTAGGAAATCAATACTTACTTTATACGAATTGTATTAAAAAATACAACCTGTATCTAGGCTTTGACAACCTCAAATACAATTTAACATGTACTACCTTTAAAACATTATACTGTAGACCCAATTATATGAAGTGTAATAGAATTAATCAAATGCAATAGTATCTTCATCTTCTTTCGGCTTTTCCCTTCAGGGGTGGCCACAGCGAATCATCTCTCTCCACCTATCCCTATCTTCTGCATCCTCAACACTTACACCCACTAGCTTCATATCCTCATTTATTACATCCATATACCTCCTCTTTGGCCTTCCTCTTTGCCTCCTGCCTGGCAGCTCCATGTCCAACCTTCTCCTACCAATATACTCACTCTCCCTCCTCTGTCCAAACCATCTTAATCAGGCCTCCCTAACTTTGTCCCACAAATGTCCAAAATGCAATAGGATAAACAAAAAAAGTCAATTCTTAATAAGAAGCTGTAATATCAACAGACAAACTCCTGTTATATGCAAAAGTAACTCCTCAACCTCGTCAACAAAGCTCAACCTTTTGCTTGCGCTCCAGAAGTTGGGTAGTGCTCTGGCTGTGCTGAAGCTGGCTCTCCTTGGCTTTCAGCAGGTCTGTTTGTGTGTCCAGACGACCGTGAGCCTCCCGAAGCCTCTGGATTAGCTCCGTTCTCCTCATGCTGCTCTCCTCCAGCGCACTTCGCAGCTCAAACTCAGAGTGGGACCTGGGGGCTCCGTCTGGCGCAAGACGTGAGGCAGACTGCCATCTTTGCCTGGCAGCTGATTCGCTGTGTTTCATCCCACACTGACCGCCAATGGAGCTAATACACACAAGATGTAACACAGCATGAGAAAATGAATTGTTCTGACAGCAAAAGGTAAAAAAAAAAAATGAAACAAGATAAATAGCCAATTGTGATTTTGGACTGATTTCACAGCAAAATTTGCTAACCTGGTGCTGGTTTTGGAGCTGTGAACAGATCGAGACACACCCACACAACTCAGAGCTGAGGACTGAAAACAATAGCACCTAGTTAGAGACTACCAAGACAACAGTAAGTGAGTGTAAACAAAATGGAGAGAAATTTTAGTTATTATGTTTTATTTTTAATTTAATTAAATTAAATTACATTTTATTTTATTTCTCATTTGATTTTATTTTAATTTTTATTTTATTTTTAATTTAATTAAATTACATTTTATTTCTCATTTTATTTCATTTTTTAATTTAATTTTATTTTTCATTTTATTTTATTTATTTGCTTATTTATTTATTTTTTAATTTAGTTTATACTTTAGAACTTCAGAACCTCAGATTGTATGCCAAAAAAATTTATATATTACAGATTTGTTTGTTTAAATACTACTGAATATATGAGATAGGATTTACACCAAACTATTGCTTAAATGGATCTCAATATCGTAAAAATGATGAGACAGTATAATATCGCAGACTCTTAAAAACAGAGATGTCAGACAACCTTATCATTCCGAACAAAAGGGGTTTGTTTGACACGGTTATGCAAATAACAAACTAGTTTTTGGTATAACAAACTGCCCTGTGGTTGACTTAGAGGTCAGCACTTACCCGAGATTTAAAGAGAGACTTTTCCCACAAGTCAAACTCAGACAAGATAGGGTTTGAAGATCTGAACGAGTTCCTGAGTTCCTGAGATCCCAAACCACAGTCCCATTCCCAGTCATTTTTGTCTGCCATGAACCTGTCATCACTGAACCAGCTGGCCATCTTCATAAATGACCTGTATGAAGGCAAGAAAGACTGTTCTGGGTAGGAGGAGGTTTACAGCCAGTTGTTTGAAGCGAGTTGTTGTCACTGCTGGTGAAAATTATGTCCCTTGTTTTTTTCCTAGAACATCTCTGCCCTACCCTCAGCCAGTAATATTTCACACAGCCTGGAGATTTTTTACACCTGCCATGCACATGTAACATCGCTGTACTGTACCACAATACTTTGTTTGTTTGTAATTATGCTGCAAGCTGAGCGGGTATAAAATATTATAAGATAGAACATAATAATAAAAATAATGTCATTATCACGTCTTCTAAATATGTTCAATCCTGTGCAGAAGGTGAATGTTTACCGTTTTAATCCTGCATGCAGCTGCCTTCCTGGTCTTCTCTTTTCCTCTCTCTCTATCAATCAGCACTTATGTCTCTGTGCACTGTTTATTCTTCAAGCAGCCTGTTGAAACTGTGGCCTTGATAGCAGGTCTCCATGGTGACGGTCACATACAGATCACAGCGTGTGTGTGTGTCCAGTCTCCCTCCTCTATGAATTATCAGCTCACCAGATTGGCCATGCAAGTGCCAGCTCTGTGTCAACGATCCCTAAACGCTCTCATGTGGATTTTAAATTTAGCCAGTTTAATAAGACACTTTACATTCTGAAGTGCTAAAGTTCCAAAACCAATTTCCTATGACATTCCCCCCTCTTAGTACAGGAAAGAAAGAACCAGAATAAAAAGATCTCTTAAATAGTGATTAGACTCTGAACCAAAAGGATATAGAAGGTTTCCACACTGCTCATTTAGCTAGCATACTCTCTGACAAAGTTTCGAAGTGCTTCTTTGTGATACTTGAGGATGGACAGATGATGGGAGAATTTAAGTAAAGCACAGATTGTGTGATCCATATTTCTTTTCACAAGTGCACTATTTATCAAGCGCCAACAATGGGCAGGTGAGCATCAGAACTGGACCACGGAGCAATGGAAGAAGGCGGCCTGGTCTGATGAATCACGTTTTCTTTTACATCATGTGGATGGCTGAGTGAGTGTGCATTGCTTACCTGGGGAACACATGGCACCAGGATGCACTATGGGAAGAAGGCAAGCCGGTGTGTAGGCAGTGTCATGCTGGGCAATGTTCTGCTGGGAAACCTTGAGTTCTGCCATCCACGTGGATGTTATTTTGACACATTACACATATCTCAGCATTTTTACAGACCATGGACACCTACTATGTAGATGGCTGTGGTCTCTTTCAGCAGGATAATGCACCGTGCCACAAAGCAGAAATGATTCAGGAATGGTTTAATGAGCACAACAACCAGTATGAGGTGTTGAATTGACCTCCAAATTCCACAAATCTCAATCCAATCCAGCATCTGTGGTATGTGCTGGACAAGCAAGTCCGATCCATGGAGGCCTCACCTCGCAACTTAGAGGACTTAAAGGATCTGCTGCTAACATCCCACAGCACACCTTCAGGGATCTAGTGGTGTTCATGCCTCGACGGGTCAGGGCTGTTTTGGCCGCAAAAGGGGGACCAACACAATATTAGGCAGGTGGTCATAATGTGTTATGGCTGATTGGTGTATAAAGAAAAAACCTTAGTGTTGTGTATGTCTCATAGAAAGTTCAAAGGTCATCAATGTCCTATTTAAAATGAGACACGATGTTCATTAGCCGTGGATTGTGTAGCTTCTCATCTATTTCAACTAGTTTCATCAGTTCAATTTGTAAATCCACCAGATCAGTAGGTGGTGGTAAAGCACAATAAATTGGTGAGACAACAGCCATGGAAAAGAAAAGAAGTGGTCGAAGCATCGTTACTAGCAATAGGATGTCCGGCTCTTTTTAAAGAGTCGGTTCTTTTGGCTCGGCTCCCTTTGAAGAGCCGGCTCTTACGGCACTCTTCATTTAGTATCACTCTGAGCCTTCTATTTTAGCCTAATTTAGTAATAATGAATGGTTTTTATGTTGGTAAGGATTTAATTAATTTAATTTAATTCAGTGTTTCTTATTTCTATGTATTTTTTCGTTACAAAGAAAATGCACAGTTACATGTATGTTGTTGACCGTACCCCTTCCCTCTTTCACATAATGGTATGATCCTAGTCTGTCCTAGCATGTGATTGGCCGCATTGTGTGCCCATCAAAATAAAGTCCCGCCCCTGCTTGAATGGATTCTGAACAGAGCTGAGCAGTGTAACTACTTGATTTGTAGCTGAAACGCGATTTGTTATAAAATATTATAACATTATATTATTAGTAGTATTATAACAACATTATAACCGAAACTGCAGTAAATCGTTTCGTCATGCTTCAGACAAGAAGCAGACGCAGTCCCGCACATGCGCAGTACAAATCGTGTTCCCTGTACGGATCGAGTAGTGACAAGCAGGAGAGGCTGAAGAGTCGACTCTCCCCGACGGGAGTCGGCTGTTCTTTTTCGCTACAAAGAATCGGCTCTTAGAGCCGGCTCGTTCGTGAACGGCACATCACTAACAGCTACTAGCTGGTTATATTTGCGCATGCGTGCACAACACGCGTTCTTGCACAAGTTTTACAGAGGACGCAGACTATTGAGCATATCTGTAGTTTATATTATTTTATTGATTACTGCTCAGGATGGTGTTTAAGCGCTGGTGTTTATGGCTTTGGGTTTTATTCTTACTGGGCTGTTTATAGACATGAACCGAGGACTCTTTAGATGTTTACGTGGCAAAGACGTGCTGAGAAAAGCCCTTCAGACTGTTCGACAAAGAAGCATTCGCCATTATATGAAATGCAACACAGAACATGAAATAAAGCGGTTTATTGCAGAAAACACTGAGATAGTCAAAGGTCAAAGTTTAACACCCGAGATCTCTTTAAGACTGTTTACAGAGAAATGTCGCTTCTGGACGGAGAGACCAGAGTTCTGGCCATTTCCTGATCCCTTTTGGGCGATATACTGGCCTGGGGGACAGGCACTGACCAGGTAAAAGTGTCAGGCTGTTTGAACGCAGTGTTAATATTAGTATATGTAAACATCTTACATCACAAGCGTTAAGGTACAGTATAGGTTGCAGTGCTCTGATAGAATGCATTGTGAAGTTATCAGAACCTTGATTAAAAAAAGTGTTTTTTATTGGGGTTTTTTTTAGGCATCTTCTAAACCATCCAGAGCTGTCAGTAGGTAGAAGAGTGCTGGATCTTGGGTGTGGCTGTGGAGCATCTGCTATTGCTGCTAAACTCAGTGGTGCCGCTCATGTGGTAGCTAATGACATTGATCCAAGTAAGACATTTGTGTTACCCAAACAAAAAACATTAATTCTAAATGTTAAGTTTAATATGACAATTATTTTGTATACTTGCCGTTGTTTTGCAGTTGCTGCTGTTGCCACAAAGATGAACTGCGAGCTGAATGGTTTAGAACCCTTGCCGTGTGTGACTCAGAACCTGATCGGTTCCGAACCTGAGAACTGGGACCTCATCCTGCTGGGAGACATGTTCTATGATGAGACTCTTACAGACAGTTTACATAAGTGGCTTTACAAATGCATCAAGCTTCACAGAACACAGATCCTCATCGGAGACCCAGGACGGGCTCAGTTCGAGAGCCACGACATCAAGACGCTGTTGTATGAACAGGCTCATTTTGAGTTACCCGACTCGGTCCGAAAGGAAAATTACGGACTGACGAGTAGCACAGTCTGGTGGTACAGACCGGATTACTAAACTACTTCATTTATATAAGCTGGAACTTCATACTCATATTAATAAGACAGACATTAGTTACCAGACTTGGCAGGTTACTGTGAGAGAGCAGTGTTTGTAGGATTTTTACCCCATATTTATAATGAAATACTCTATTCTTGAGTATTTCGCATGTGGCTGGGAGTAATGGGTATAATCTCCTCCTTTGGGGGAAAAAATCTCTCCAAAGGTCTAATAATCCTAGATTTCTTAGTAGAGATTTAAGTTTTCTTGCTGTAGGAGTTATATATCTCACTGTCACTTTAGAGGTGTCTATTTCTGGATTGAGGATCGTATTAAAAATCTCCCCCACCAATTAAGGTTCCTTGTGTCTCAGCTGAGATGATATTTGCTACCTGGAGGAACATAAACATTTATGAATGTAACTGGAGCACCTTCAATTTGTCCTTTAATTAAAATATCTTCTTTATCGGTAATTTCGGTCTGATGGTCATACCCAAGCTTGTTTAATATTAAAATAGCCACTCCCCTCCTCCTGCCAGAAACATGTGATGAGGAAAATACATCCATTGTGTGCCAATTTGGAGTGTCCAGTCTGATTAAAATGAGTCTCTTGTAGAAATGCCACTTGAACCTTATCTTGCTTTTTTTTTTTTTAGTTTTGACAAAATCTTGGTTCTCTTAAGGGGATTGTGGACTCCATTTATATTATACATAACTAGTTTAAAGGTATAGTCTGATCCAGCCATGTACTATGCAATGTATATCAACACTGATGTAAACTTTAACAAAACTGTACTTACATTTCCCCTGCAGTTTAACAAAACACCAAACCATTAACTTTTTAAAACATATAATTAGGGATAATATTCCAAAGTGAAGAGGGATTACTTAGGAAATTCTTAAGCCAGTTTTAAAAGTGTTGTTTAGAGTAATAAAATCCACAAAATCCAGTCCCACTTGTTTTATTAGATTCGTCATTACTGATTTTTGTAATAAAGTGGACCAGGGGTCTCCGACATGTCGCTCAGAACACACGTCTGAGTATCTCTCCTAAAGTTTCATACAATATGTAAAAATTCACCAAATCAAATAAACCCAATAAACCCCAGCCCCTTTCCAGTATACTGAACAAACCAACCAGTACAAATCATACTCCTCACACAGTTTAATACAGCCTTATAAATCATCGATAATCAATTATCAATTGATTTCACACACAGCTAGCACCAAGACCGTGCATGGAATCAGTATATAAACTTAAATCTCTAAGCACAAATTGAAGTAGTTTGGATAAAGGATGAAGGAAATACATGGCAGATCCATTCAACTTGGAAAGCCACGATGCTGCAGGATGAGTGAGTTGTAGACATTTATTATTAGTGCAGCTGGTGTTTTGGAGTAAAGTACTGTTTAATACTGTATTTCCCATTGCACATGCATATGAATGCCATAAAAATACTATTATTTAATCATATAAAGGCCAATACAATTCCAGGTTTTGACTTCAATATCAGAGGTTTTTAATGAAAACAAGTCTTTTCCAGTCTTGCTCAGGCCATCAGGGTATGCACCAGGGGACTTATAAGTACAAATTTGCAAATGTATGAATGAACGAAATCTGAAAATAATAACTGAGTTTTTTTTTAATGCACACAAAAATAGCTTATTCAGTTGGTTTGGTTCATGGCAATTAGCTATGTAAATAAATCTTACTAATAATATAACACGAGTAGATCTTGACCACTTTAGTCAGCGCTCCTTAAGCAGCTCTCAGAGTGAAAAAGGTTAGAGACCTCTGGCCTAATCAGTGACACCTTACTTAAATACACTCAAAATACTCATACGCCCTCTAGTGTCCGGAACAAAAAATACAATCGCTCCAACAGCTACTTTAATCACTCCTTTGTCTTCAGAGTTCATTACTGGTATACTTCTCTAGTTTTTAGAGTGTTTGAGAGCCTTCTTAGCTATAATATCCACCCTCTCATTACCCTCTACTCCAACATGAGCTGGTCACTATAAGAATTATTTCTGTTAAAATTTCTGTCTTTCCATGATAATGATTTTCCACTCTATGAAAGTTCTGAGTAGGAATCAGAGCAACACTTAGTAGTAGGATTTCTTCCATCAGGAACTATAAAATCATAAGAACATAAATATACGTATACCAAAATATAAACAAGCCATACAATGCAGTTTGACAATTCTGAATTTCACAAGTCTTCCTGTCACAGGGTTATTGTGCTTAAATGCTTTTATTGCTCCTTTTATTTCAAAATGCCATTTTTAGTATTTTCCCCAGTATATGTATTATTCTGTAAAAGCATTTTCCATGTTAAACTCACACACCGGAGTCTCATTCAGGCCAGACTTTGACTCAGGTAACTGTGGACTTGACACGTATGTGAGGGTATGATTTGACCAAAAAAAACACAAGTGTTTGGCATAATAATTTATTTATAAAGTAGACATTTTACTTTAAAGGATAAAGAGTCAATACAGCATGAATGACTACTTATCTGCCAAGCATTTGCCTAAAATTAGCTGTAAAATGCACTACTATGGCTGCTAATAAAGCAGTGTCATGTCCTTAGAGGAATGGGCTTTACAGAAAATCAGGTGAACTTCTTTGTCACAAAGACTGTCCTGAACTTTATACTCCTGACATTATGTGGATGCAGCTTTCCTTGACAGGAAATGAAAATTGACTGGTTGGTCTGCCACAAGCACAGTACAGTACACTCAAGGGTACAGTACAGTTTTGACCTCTTCTATGCTGGGATCCAGCTTCACTTTATTATCTAGATAATGAAAAGTACACTAGTTCAACATCTGAACATGCTTTATGTGATTGGATACTGAAATACAAAATATTTATAGGATATCACATTCAGAGCTGATTTAAAATGGGTGTTGAATAGTTCATACCAAACTTTTACACAGTTTTTAACGCTCTGTGGACATTAGTGCTGGCTGTTTAGTTGCATGTGCAGTGCAGAGTCAGATAAGGACAGAGGCATTTTGCAGTTTATTCTGCAATTATTAACATCAGCAACTTATTCTCTGATTCTATCTACTCTGACGAGGTTCTGTTCAGCATCAAGAAGGAGCAGTCACATAGCCATCCTGGTGAAAAGGAGAAAAAATTGATGGTGGCAACAGAACCTTCAGACTTTTTATTATGAGTTTCACCTTATAGTACAGAATGAATAGTATAGAAAAGTATAAACTGCTCCTTTAAATATATATATAAAAAAAAAATTTTTTTAACACACACACACACACACACACAAAAGCATTAAATAAATGCTCAGACACTGAATTCACCTGAAAGGGAAATTCTGTTTATTTTGTATGGAAGTAAAATAGTGACAAAAGTATTTGAAGCAAAAAAAAAAGGTGCTGAATAGCAGTAACTCTAAAAAATATTCATCGTATTAACAGTGCTTGCATTTTAAGGTTCTGCGATTCAACATGGTTGCATAATTAAGCTGGATTTTTCAAGTGGAGACACAAAATTGCATTGTTTAAAATTTCAATATTAAATATTCAGATTTTGAAAATACAACCTTTAATAATTGACAGGACATTTCGGTGCGTATTAGTTAGCTTCCACAAATTCAGTGCTTCAAATTCGCCATCGAGGCATAATCGACACCTGCTGCTTGTCCACTTCACCAGAGTTTGTTGAGATAATAGCAACAGGTGGACCGAGGCTATCACATCACACTCACGGATTTGCCAGAATGGACCAAGATGTAAGTATTGTTCCCTAAGCCAATGAAGAAATGAAAAACCATGGTAATTTTGTGGTAACAATGGTTTTACTACAGTAACCATGTTTTTTTTGTTAGTTTCAGCTGTAGGAAAACCATGTTTTTTGGTTTTAAACCATTGTTAATTTTCATAAGCCATGTTCCCTTTTGCTGTTAATAGAGATACGCTAATAATAACTGCTCATAAAAACAAATATACACGGAAACAATGCTTTCGTGTCTTCATAGGCTTAAGGTACAGTACTTACATTTTGGTCCATTTTGGCAAATCCCTGATGTCATAGCCTCAGTCCACCAGTTGCTATTATCTCTGGGCAGCTGAACTCCTGATTTATCCTGAACCTGATAACTCGGTCTAACGCCTCCAAACACCAGTCCGCGTCCTCCACCAATGCCCGCCTTTGAGGCCTTGTGCAGAATGGAGGTGTTTCTCTGAGCCATGCATGCATGAGCCATTTGTAGTTATGTTAAATAAAGTCTAAAGATATGTAGTTATGTTAAATAAAGTCTTTACATTAAACTAAAGCTAAAAATTGAGCTGACTCACCATCTGATGGACATGAAAGTCTTGTAGCAGTTTGGCTTCCTCTTTCCTTTTCTGGGCCTTGGTTTTCTGATTGTGAAGGAAGAGGAGATCTGCTGCTTTGTTAGCATTAAGGATCTCGGAGGCGTCCTGCTTCTCCTTTTTGCACTGCAAAATCAGAGACAAAAATACATTTAAATACCCCCCAAAAAATAAGCAAGTAACAGAAACCATTTATAAGTATAAACCTTTGAAACATTAAAGGTAAAGGAGTTTACCACAGCTTCTCTGTGCTCAGCAATACTCCTCAACATGGCAGCCTTCTTCTCCTTCTTCTCACGCTCTTGTTTATCCTGGTTGGCTACAGCTCCTGCAGCTGCCTTGGAGGTCAGCTCGTCTTCTTGTTTTCTTTTCTTGGTGGTTTGTTCTGTGAGACATGCTGCCAGTTTGTCAGCAACGACTTCCCTGGGTCTCTGAAACTCTCTGCAACAATAAATGATCATCACTCAGATATGTAACGCTACATTAATTGGCCAAACATATGTGGACACCTGACCATTACACCCATATGTGGGCCTTCTCTAAAAGGTTCCCTGAAGATTTTTAAAAAATTGAAAGACAATAAAAAAATAAACAAATAAAAGGGTTAAAGGACTTCCTTGAAATGATTAATCATGTTCTTTCAAAGCAGACTCAAACATTTTTTTCTCCTGTAGTGTTCGGGCTGTTCGGGGTTTCCACAGCGGATCATCTGGGCTGCATATTTTGGATTTTAGCACAGGTTTTAGGCCATACATAAACAACACTTTTAAACACCTCTAAAGCAGAACATACCCTTCCTTGCTCTATAGTATACTGAACACAGTAGATTATATGCTATGCTATGATGGAAATGATACTGTATGTTAGTACGTTAACAGAAAACCTTAAGCTCTCTAGGAGAATATTATGATTTAATTGAAACCGTGATAACTACTGTATGAATTTATTTACTACATAAGACTTCAATAGTCTGTACTGTTGATCGAACGGGCAGCGTGTATGCTAACGTATCCTGCTAACTTGCAGTAACTAGGAAAACCTATAACACAGTTTGTAACCATACGATATGGTTAAATAGTCTGACTAAATACAGAAGAAACCGGTGGTTTATTGTCAGAGGTTATAGGTTACAGCTAAATTCAAGAAGAAAACTAATTTAACAAGTCAGCAAACTTAGCCACGCTTAGTTTATCTATTCACTTAGCCGTTCATATTGAATAAAACAAATATAGTTTTCTTTGCATTTTCATATATATATATATATATATATATATATATATATATATATATATATATATATACATATACATATACAGGGGTTGGACAATGAAACTGAAACGCCTGGTTTCCTGGTTTTAGACCACAATAATTCATTAGTATGGTGTAGGGCCTCCTTTTGTGGCCAATACAGCATCAATTCGTCTTGGGAATGACAGATACAAGTCCTGCACAGTGGCCAGAGGGATTTTGAGCCATTCCTCTTGCAGAATAGTGGCCAGGTCACTACGTGATGCTGGTGGAGGAAAACGTTTCCTGACTCGCTCCTCCAAAACACCCCAAAGTGGCTCAATAATATTTAGATCTGGTGACTGTGCAGGCCATGGGAGATGTTCAACTTCACTTTCATGTTCATCAAACCACTCTGTCACCAGTCTTGCTGTGTGTATTGGTGCATTATCATCCTGATACACGGCACCACCTTCAGGATACAATGTTTGAACCATTGGGTGGACATGGTCCTCCAGAAGTCGGTAGTCGGTAGTCCTTGGCAGTGACGCGCCCATCTAACACAAGTATTGGGCCTAGGGAATGCCATGATATTGCAGCCCAAACCATCACTGATCCACCCCATGCTTCACTCTGGGCATGTAGCAGTCTGGGTGGTACGCTTCTTTGGGGCTTCTCCACACCGTAACTCTCCTTGATGTGGGAAAGACAGTGAAGGTGGACTCATCAGAGAACAATACATGTTTCACACTGTCCACAGCCCAAGATTTTCGTTGCTGGCACCATTGAAACCGACATTTGGCATTGGCACGAGTGACCAAAGATTTGGCTATAGCAGCCCGGCCATGTACATTGACCCTGTGGAGCTCCCGATGGACAGTTTTGGTGGAAACAGGAGAGTTGAGGTGCACATTTAATTCTGCAGTGAGTTGGGCAGCTGTGGTTTTATGTTTTTTGGATACGTGGCTCTTGATACATCACAAAGACTTGCTGTCTTAGTCACAGATGCGCCAGCGAGACGTGCACCAACAATTTTGAACTCTGATATGTCACCCATAATGTTGTGTGCATTGCAATATTTTAAGCAAAACTGTGCTATTACTCTGCTAATTAAACCTTCACACTCTGCTCTTACTGGTGGAATGTGTCAAATTTAGCCATGAAACCTCCAACACTAAATTGGCCAGTGTTTCAGTTTCAATGTCCAACCCCTGTATATATATATATATATGTATTTCCGATGATCAAGTACAGTATATCAAAAGTATCAGAAACACACAAACCCAAACTTAACAAAAGCTACGACAGTGTAAGTAACAGATAACAATGTTCACTCAATGGCATAAGAACAGACCAGTTACAGTCAACAGTAAGTGATTAGCACTAGTAAATAAATCAAAAACACTGGACTGAGGACTTGTCGGAACTCAGAGCCCCCCTCTGAGTGGACATATCACCAGGTGGAATTTTAGTTTGTGTCTATTTCTCTTAGCTTTCCATAATCTTACCCAATGAACTCAATAAACTATCAAAAACTTAGCCAAAATAAAGAAGATCTCAGTCAGCAGATGAGAAGAAGCAGGTTTCTTTATTCAGCCATGCAGTCAATCACATGTATTTCTGAAGAGAGCAGCTGGTCTGAAAATCCCCCAAAATTCCCCTCTACTTATACCTCAGGCACCCTATGGCACCTCCTTCTTAAAATTTGAATATGTTGAGCAGTTTCCTATTATTTTCATGTTTGAGCTAATTTGGCCCCTCCTTACTTAATTTACATACTTTTACCATTTCCTATTATTTTCCTGTTTGTCCCGATACCGCCCCTTAGTTGAGATCATCCTCCCCTTGATGACATCACTTTTTTCTGTCTTAAGTTCCCCTTATTTTTAGGCTAATTTGGAAAATTTTAAGAAAAATATCGTCTACATATAAGCGCCCACTTCCTTATCAACTTCATTTGACCGTGAGCTCTCAAGCTGCCCACACGGGTCATCTTGACCGCATACGCTGTTTTCCACAACGATGTGTAAGTACCCTGACCTTTTCTCTATGTCATCTTGACATTTCCTTAAATGATTAATCTAAGTTAGATGCACTTCTATTTTTAATGTAAATAAGCCTTGCCATTATACTGTTTCACATCCTCCACGCTTCTTTGCCATTAATTACTGATGTTTCAATGCTGTTGATTTCCATAGACCAGGTCACAATACCCTACAGCCTACTATTGTTTTGACTATGTCACAGTAACCCATCTAGCTTACTGCCCACACTGTCTTCACCAACCTTGGTGCATATCCTGGGCCCTGAGTCTTTTCATTGCCTTTTCTCGCTGCCTGCTAAGCCTTGTTTAGTCACATGATATGCACCTCACTCATCCCATTCTATTCTTCCCTCTAGCCCAGTCAGCCCACCGTGCTATCTTCTGAAAAAGTCCCAGGGGTGCTCTGCATCCCTGCCTTCACCCAACTCTATACCTTCTCCTCATCATCCCCCACCTGGGACAATCGGATCACCTCTCTTTGTTCCTCTCCCCTGCATATTTACCACTCATCCAATGTGTGGGGCCAACAGTAAAGACAAAGTGTGGCCAGTGGGGGCAGACACTGAACTTCAGGACCGGTTTCAACACACCGACTGGAGCATGTTTGCCACTCAGGCGACCTGTGGTTCCCACTTGGATATTGAAGGCTACGCTTCCTCTATACTGGATTACATTAACACCACGACAGGCAGTGTCACCACCCAGAAACAGATCACCATGTACCCAAATCAGAAGCCTTGGATGGACAAAGAGGTTTGCCTCATACTGAAGGCCTGCAACGCTGCCTTTAGATCTGGTGATGCACAGGCCTACAGTACAGCCAGGGCCAATCTGAAGTGGGGCATTAAGATGGCCAAGTACTGCTACAAGCTGAGTTTTGAAGAACACTTCTCCAACTCCAATCCCCAGCAGATGTGGCAGGGCATTCAGGCCATTAGCAACTACAGGCCCATCAACCCTTCACCCCCGTCTACTCCTTTCTCAATGAGCTAAACAACTTCTATGCTCGCTTTGAAAGGGATAATCTGGAGCCAGCAATCAAAATCGAGCTCCGAGCAGACTTCCAGCCACTCACATTCTCCACTAATGACATCAGCGCAGTACTAAGCAGGATCAATGCAAGGAAAGCAGCAGGGCCTGATGGTATCCCCGGGCATGTCCTCAGAGCATGTGCTGGGGAGCTGGCGGGGGTCCTAACAGACGTATTCAACCTGTCTCTAGCCCAAGCTATTGTGCCCACCTGCCTTAAGACCACCTCCATTGTGCCTGTACCAAAAAACTCCACTGCATCCTGCCTTAATGACTACCACCCAGTAGCGCTCACCCCCATCATCACTAAGTGCTTTGAGCAGCTGGTCCTGGCACACCTCAAAACCTGTCTTCCTGCCACCCTTGACCCTCATCAATTTGCTTACCATCAGAACAGAAGCACGGAGGACGCAGTTTCCACAGCGCTGCACTCAGTCCTCTCCCACGTGGACAATAAAGACACCTATGCCAGAATGCTTTTCCTGGACTTTAGTTCAGCGTTTAACACTGTCATCCCTTCCAAGTTAGTCACCAAACTTGGAGACCTGGGCATCAACGCATCACTTTGCAACTGGCTTCTGGACTTTCTGACCAACAGGCCCCAGCATGTTCGGATAGATCGCCAATGCTCTTCCACTCTCATCCTTGGCACCGGAGTACCACAAGGCTGTGTGCCGAGTCCCTTCCTCTACTCTCTCTTCACCTATGACTGCAAGCCTGTACATAGTTCCAACACAATTATCAAGTTTGCAGATGACACCACGGTGATTGGACTCATCAAAGACGACGATGAGTCAGCTTATAGAGAGGAGGTGGACTGTCTAGCTGCGTGGTGTGCTGGCAACAACCTGCTGCTCAACACTACGAAGACCAAGGAGCTCATAGTGGACTTCAAGAAGGAGAAAGGTGACACACACACACCTATTCATCTCAGTGGAGAGGTGGTGGACCTTGTCACTAGCTTCAAATTCCTGGGTATCCACATCTCCGAGGATCTCTCCTGGACTACCAACAGCTCCAGTCTGGTCAAGAAGGCTCAGAATACTCTTCTTCCTGAGGGCTCTGAGGAAGAACCATCTCTCTTCAGACATCCTGGTGAAATTCTACCGTTGCACCATCGAGAGCATCCTGACCAGCTGTATCACTGTCTGGTATTGGAACTGCACTGTGTCAGCCCAGAAAGCGCTGCAGAGGGTGGTGAAAACTGCCCAATGCATCGTAGGAGTTCCACTTCCTAAGATCAAGGACATTTACAGGAAGCGTTGTCTCACCAGAGCACGCAAAAACATAAAGGACTTTTATCACCCTGCCAATAGACTCTTTGCCCTCCTGCCTTCTGGGAGGCGCTACAGGATCCTCCGGACCAAGACTAGCAGGTTTAGGAACAGCTTTTTCCCCACAGCTGTTTCTTTGCTGAACTCTGCCTCCACCCGATCACACACACATTGACTGAGCACATTATTATCAGTGTACATAACCTTTTTCTGTATATAACCCTTTCTATGTACAGTTTACATATGTGTACAGTTTACATATACAAATAATTTATCATAGTATACAATACCTTCCTCATTGCATACATCTAAATCATTGCACTCATTGTACATAACTCCTCTGTATACTGTTTACATATTTAATTATTATCATGGTATACAATACCTTCTTTATTGCACCACTACAATCATTTGCTCATTTGCACTCATTGCATCTACTCATTGCATTTACCTCCACTGTATACTGTTTATATACTGTTATATATGCAAATTATTTATATATTTTTGTATATTGTTTATATATGCAAATTATTTATTGTTATATACTTATTATATATGCTAATTATTTGCACTGCGAAATGCACTTCTGGTTAGATGCTAACTGTATTTCGTTGCCTTGTACCCACATGTGCAGTGACAATAAAGTTGAATCTAATCTAATCTAATCTAATCTAATCTAATCTAATCTAATCTAATCTAATCTAATCTAATCTAATCTTGAGTATTCACCTCCAATTTCCCCCACTGATTACTCTCCCACTTCTCCTCAGCAGCCTGAGGTCCCTTCTTCTACTACTGACCTTCCGGTCCCACTGATCCCACTGGATAGGCTGACCGAGCTGTAACTCTTAATGTTTCAATAAATTTCTCTCTCCTTTTTCCAGTCTCAGTGTGGTTATTACACTAGTACACTAATATTATTGGTTATGCATGATTATTATAAATTTGCATTAATCAAAGCCAGCTACTAATCAATAGCTAAATAATTTTGATAGGTAAATACTACTTTTAGGCAGAGTATTGCTAATTTAAAGCAAAGCATAACATTTTCTCCGACAGACTGATAATCTAATGGATTATCAAGGCTTTCAGTCTCTTTCATCTTTCCCTGAATCTCTCTCTCTCTCTCTGCACATCTAGTTGCTCTGCAATATGAAATAAACACATTAAATAATCTATACTTTATTAATTGTGAAGCCATCAATTGTATGTCCCCATGATTACAGTCCTACTACTGATGATCTCATAAATCACAAAAGCACTGTTCTAAGAGTAAATGTTCTAAGAGTAAATGTAAAATCACCCTGCGATTTCCTGATTTGTAGATTGAGAGGTCCGTCAATTCATTCCTAGCTGCATACCAGCCTATCGTGCGTCAAGGTGATCGACTGCATGGTGGCAGGCCAGAATGACCGTCAGGCCACCGGGAAATGTCCCGGTACTCCCGATGGCCAGTTCGACCCTGTGGATGAACCCAAAGTCAGAGCAGAATCAGTACACAGTCCAGTAGACCTGCTGAATCTTTTAAGGGGCGATAAAGTTATGAAGTGCCTCTCTGGATTTATCTAAAAATAACAAAAAAAAAAAAACCCAAAGATGGTTTCAGAGACAAAGAGTAAGAAGGATGTCAGGTATATCAGACATGATACCACTGTTGTGTTTGTAGAGAAATAATATTATAGTATACCTTCAATCACTCCACATAGTCCAGTGCTGAGGTAGTTTCCCCTGGGCTGCCTCATTCTCTTTTTGTTGTCCAGTTGTCCAACTGTTGATGAACCGTTTTCACTATCCTCTGGTACTCCATATATTCGGATGTTATCCCGCCTAGACCTGCCCTTATGATCAGTCAAGCTTACTCCCTAGCTGAGTCTGAAGTTTTAGCAGTTCGATCAGTGCCTCTCCCGTCTGTTGTATTTGTTCCTCTGCTTCCGTCCTTAGCTTCTTCCACCCTCTTATTCGTGCTGTTCAAATCTTCCTTGATGTTCGCTAGTTTTTCATTGTTTTCCTTCCTGAACACTCTCAGCTCTTCGAGTATTTTCACCAGGCTACTTTCCACCTCAGAGTTAGCATATCGGCTAGCAGATAGCTCCATTTCGTCCGTTTCTTCTCTAGCTTCAATCTTATCTTGACGACCTGGGATTTTCTTTTGTCTTGGCCTTGTTTCCATCCCTGCCCCGCCTTCCATTGCAATGTTCTATTAAAAAAATTGTTCAGTATTTGAAAGATTAGGGGCTTTTAGGAGTATTTATTAGGAGAGCAGTTCTCTCATGCAGCCATCAGTGTTTGCATGTTCCCGGAAGTCCTATTAATATGATATTAAGAAATGTATTTAACTTTATATGATATCTGTCGACAGTCAGATTACGACCATATTCTGATTACATGCATTGACTGAAAATAATTGACCATTTCACCCACTGTATCATCTTGATCAATAATTTTATTAAGAAATAAATATTAGGAACAGTAACAGGTATGTGGATGAACCCAAACTTAGCGCAGAATCAGTACACAGTCCAGGAGACCTGCTGAATCTTTTTAGGGCCGATAAAGTTATGAAGTGCCTCTCTGGATTTATCTAAAAAAACAAAAAAACAAAGATGGTTTCAGTGACAAAGAGTAAGAAGGATGTCAGGCATATCAGACATGATCCCACTGTTCTGTTTGTAGAGAAATAATACTATAGTATACCCGTCATGAGGGGACATCCGTGAAAATGGAATATTCTGATGTTGACACAGTTTGAGAGAACAGCAGCCACAGCCTTGTCTGTTAAGTTACGGCACCGTACCATCTGTAACTCCTTTAGAATAGAGAATAAGTACAGGTGAAGCAGAATTAAAACATCAACCAAGGCATCAATGTTTTAGACATGTTTTTAAGCCAGGCCAAAAGTGGGAAGTCTGCCTTTACATGCACATGAATGTAATATGGAGTTGGCCCGTCATTTGCAAGTATAATAGTTTCAACTCTTCTGGGAAGGTTTTCCACAAGGTTTAGGAGTGTGTTTATGGGAATTTTGGACCATTCCTCTAGAAGCGCATTTGTGAGGTCAAGCACTGATGTTGGACAAGAAGGCCTGGCTCACAGTCTCAGCTCTAATTCATCTCAAAGGTGTGGTGTTGCAGGCCAGTCAAGCCTTGCTCAAGGGCCCAATGGTGGAAGCTTGTCAGTGCTGGGCTTAAACCCTAATCTTCCGGTCAATGACCCAGAGCCTTAGCCACTTGAGCTGCTACCACCACTATTTAATTAACCATTTAACCTGTAACAAGGTTTATTGCAATCAACGCTGGTTACAAGAATCGAGTTGCTCTAATAAACATCCCAACAACGTCTGAATCTAAGCCTCAAAACATTTATTCTTTTCTCTTATCTTTACATGATGACTTAAAGCAAAATGCTTCAGCTGAAACTCTCCACCTGTTTACCTCTTTAGAAGTTTAGGAATTTTTCCAGACATCATTATATTTTACTTGAAAAGACAGCATGGGTAAGTTTCTCAGAGCCACTGCTTTTCTTGCTGTTAATTAATTTAAATTTATAGTTACTTAATGCATCTTGTTGGATTGTATCCAATCTTTACGTAATGTACTCCAACACAGTGTGAACTTTTCTCAAAACTCAGTACCAGGCTTCTCAAAGTACCACCAGTTCTATTAGCGATCTGCATGACCTTGACCTCCAGCTGCGCTAAAGTCGATGCAGCAGTTCAAGCTCCATCCATTTCTGAAAAGGCTTGTCAGACTAAGGCTGCTAAAACTGTTACTGCTACTAGGCCGCTCAAAGCTTGTACAACACACCCAAACATCATATCCCTCTTGTTGTGTTAAACCCTACATTGTAAACAGAAGTGGTGTCTGATAGTACTCATGCTATCGTCTCGTCATTGGCACACAGACATAAACAAAATACATGCTAGATCTAACCACATCTCGAGATGTGGTTTGATCAGTAGTTAAGGTACTGGACTACTGATCAGAAGGTTGTGAGTTTGAATCTTAGGTCCACCAAGCTGCCACTGCTGGGCCCCTAAACAAGGGTCTTAACCATCAGTTGCTCAGTTGTATAAAATGAGAAACTGTATAAATTTTCAGTCACTCTGGATAAGAACGTGTAGTGGAAATTTTAACAGGTAACATGGATGAATGGGTGACCCTTTGTTGAACTTTGGGGTGTGTGTGTGTGGAAAGGTTTAAGGTTTTATCAGGAGCGACTCTACTCGTGAAATGCAAGGACATCGTATATCTTGTCTTTCGTGCTGTTGGTCACATATACATTTGGTTTAGGATGTACCTAAAGGTTCTATGTAAGGGAGACCCGTGAAAGAGGGCTTTGCCTCTCCGCTGTGTAATCTTGTTGCACTGTGTTTGAGATGCCTTTTGCCGTGGCAAAATAAAAAATTCCTTTCTTATCTCTTTGCTTTAACTTGCACCATAGTGTGTAGTTTGTTAATTATTTCAAGTCAGAGTGCAGACTTGCCACCACATTTCTGGAGGTTCCACCGAGATCCCTCATCTGAGTGCCAGTCTCGGGGTTGATCCCTGATCGGTCTGGTCCAGACCAACCCGAAGATGGTTACTTCCTCGAACCACACAATTGACTACTGGTGGGGAGAGATCTGGAAAATCACGAGACTGCCCCAGTGAAGGGCTCTGGAATTAGGTGGTAAGGTTTTAATTTATTTAAACTCTCACTCTTTCCATCTTCAGACAATCAGCTTCAGGTAGGCAGAATTTAAGCTTGGATTCTGGAAAATGGTTCTGGAAACAGTAAAATTACATGAATAGTTCTGGGAACTAACTATATACTATGGTAGTATATTATATATATATATATATATATATATTGATGTAACTACTTTCAGCAGACTTTTAAGAAAGCCGTCGATGGTGCTGACGAGCACAGCTGAGTGACCTGCGCAGGTAAAATCAGGCTAAAAGAGGTAAATAAGGCATTTGTCTGTTGATCGACTGTTGAGAGAATACAGGAACCAACACGAACAATGGGTAGTTGGGAAAGTAAGGATGAGAGTGATGATTTCTTGAGGGCATGTAAGCATCCTAATGTTCAATTTATAATTATGGGCCTGGTTCTGTATCACAATATCGTATGTGGGTGATGGACTGTGGATTTCCAGAGAAAGTTAGTTTTAGTGAAAGACAATTAGAAAAGTTGAGAGAAAAGTTACAAGAATGTGAGGCTTCAAAGAAAAAGGGAAAAAGAGAAGAGAAGTAGACTGGGTTTCGTATAATATGTGGGCAACTGAAGCCAAAACCAGAGTGCGCAAAACAAATGTACAAACTAACTTTCAATCTTCCTCTCTGCAGTGAACTAAATCTCTCGTAGACCCAGACCTGGACAGCTGCCCTCCCAGACCACTGCCTCAGAGACACAGACAACCACTCCAACCGCACGCCTCCACACCTCAACCATCCACAGCAGCTGAGCAGGACCCTCCTCCCTGTTAAACGGGACCTGGAGCCTCTACCCGCACCCGTGGCTGAAAGCAAAAGGGGATTCTGAAGGAAACGAGACCAGATGATCCAATTTCCAGCACACTCAATGAGCATGATGCCGAGGCCATTCCTGATGGCTGACGCAGATCGTCTCACTTAACTGATGACATTCAGATGCCTATGGTAGAGGTAGCTGGCCCAGAGGGAAGGATCACTTCTTATGTATTGCCCATGGGGATCAAATGACATAGAAGACACGCAGAAACAACTCCCAGATCCAAGAGAAGTGGGAGGTCGGAAGTTCGGTAATGAACTGGTCCGATTTTGCAGAGAAATCTGACCCACAGCCCATGAATTGCGACGCCTCATGATGAGAAAACTCAGCGTTGATGTGTTGCACCTGCATTTTGACTGGCCAGAGAGAAATATTCAGATTCGTCATGTAAACTGGAATAATGCCGAGAATGTTGAATACAGAAACTTAGTAATGTGCCTGACTGATGCTCTTAACCAAGCTTTTCCAGTAAGAATGGACATGACTAAAATCTCTATGTGCAGACAAGAAGACGACAAAACAGTCTCCAGATATCTTGCACGATTAACAGAAGTGCATGATGCTCACAGTGGCCTCGAGCGCTCAGAAGACTTGGCCGCAGCGGATATTACACCCTATGAGGCACACTTGAGAAACAGTTTCATGAATGGGTTAAAAGAGGACATTGCAAGAAAAGTCAAACAAACGTGCATTACTTGGGACACTGGAAAGTTATCTCTGATTGAACAACATGCTGTGCATGCAGAGAAGTTGTGGAATGCTGAAAGACAAAAAGGGAAAGAAAAAAGAACAGAAATGCAACACCGTCTTACTATGGTTCAATTATCTGAGGCTTAAGGAGATGTTTACAGAGGGAGGGGCCGTGGTCGTGGTAGAGGTCAAGGACGGGGCAAGCCTGGATTCCAGAGTGGATGTTTCCTGTGAAAAACAGACCACTGGATACGAGACTGTCCGAAGAGACATCGCGGGGGAGAAGAGAACACAGAAACATGAGGTTTGGTTGGGTCAGGGACGGGTAAGCAGCCAGGGAAGGGTAAGTCTGATCTTTTGTTCAATGCAATGAAGAAAAGCTTAAGCTAAACATTCCATATCCACCTGTCACTAGCCCGATGTTTAACAAAGTATCAGAAGCCGCTATTTCACCTATGAATGAAACTTGAGCAAATACCGAGACAGTTTCTAGTTGACTCAGGAGCAGGGCATTCTGTGACACAATTGTGTGAATTTTCTACTTCACCTAGAATGAGCAATCGCTCTCTGTGTACTACAGGAGCATCGGGGATGTCAGTAATTGAGACATTCTCTGTGCCCTTAAAATGTGAGATAGTAACTACACAGAAACAATTTGAATTCTCTTTTTTAATTTCTGAGTGTTGCCCAATAAATCTGCTGGGTCGAGATTTGATGTGCAAACTAAATTTAAATTTGATCAGCACATCACTAGGCCTTAGGATAGAATGGGGAGATAGCTCCTGCTTTGTAAAATATGATCCCAGACCCCTGTTCTATGTGTATGAATGGAAACTGAGTAATTCCTCTTTCACTGATGTTATACACTCTCTAGCAGAGAAAGCAAAAACTCTCACCTCCTTTTCTCATACAGACTACATGACACTGAAAGCGCTGCACTGTACTGTGCACATACACAGATACGAACCACATGAGAGTTAAGAGAAAGAATGGTATAGGAAGTTAGATAGGCCAGACATGTTGATATTGAAGCGTGTGATATGGAATGAACACAGATGTGCTGTAGGGGTAGATTTATCTTGGGTTTCAGTTCGGGCTGGTCATGCACACCCATTCCAAATGAATCATGGATCTCCACATCTCTCTCTAGCCAAATCTGTCAATGACGAGTGGGAATTTTTGGGAGAATGGATGTTACAGGCTACTCAAAGTCATGATTGGGAACCAACTGAGCAGCCAGCTGTTCTTTACAGCCCAAAATTAAATGCATATAGCACAGCACTAAATTTGCTGCCTAGAGCTGAGAGAGGTGTGGTTATCCTTCCTGATGACAGGACAGATCCCAATCCATGGTATAAAAAACTGACTTGGCCCTACCAAATTGGAACTTTCAGATGTACGACCACGAAAAGTGCCCAAAGAATTGTGGGCGAGTGGAAAATATGTAGGTCTGATTAAAAATTGCCCTCCAGTGATCATTACACCAAAATCGGATTATAGGCCAAAGAGAGCCCAATGTCCTCTAAAACCAGAAGCTATAGCAGGAATAACACCGGTGTTTAATTCTCTATTAAAATCTGGAGTTATAGTGCCATGTGAGACGTCTCCTGTGCGAACGCCACTCTTCCCAGTAAGAAAAATAAGAGTTCCAGGGGAGCCGGAGCAGTGGAGATTCGTACAAGATTTGAAAGTCGTTAATGATGCTGTGATCCAACGAGCACCTAATGTTCCCAACCCATACACTATCTTGTCCCAAATTCCAGTTGACAGTGCATTGTTCTCTGTTGTCGATATAGTTAATGCATTCTTTAGTGTACCAGTACATCCAGATTGTCAATTTTGGTTTGCATTTTCCTTTAATGGAAAAGCCTATACTTTCACACACTTATGTCAGGGCTATTGTGAGTCACCTACAATCTGTAATGAAGCATTAAAGAACATTTTAGATACACTGCAGCTAACTGAGAAATCTGTGTTGCTTCAGTATGTAGATGACATCCTTTTGGCCGTACCGACTAAAGAGCAGTGTGGAAAAAGACACCATTAAATTGCTCTGTCACCTCGCTAAAGAAAGACATAAAGCAAGCCTGTCAAAACTGCAATTTGTACAACAAGAAGTGAAGTTCCTAGGACATTTAATTTCTGCAGGAGGTAAAAGACTTGAGTGGAGTACAGTGGAAGCAATACAGAAAATTACTAAAAAACATTTAATGTCATTCTTGGGTATGTGTTCATACTGTAGGATGTTCATACCCGATTATGCTGTGTTAGAGGCACCGCTGAGCGCTATTGCTCAAGCACACAGCAAAGTGACGTGGACTGAGACTGCAAACGCTGCGTTTGAACGACTGAAACAGACATTACAGACGACACCCACATTGGGCATTCCTGACCCGATGAGGCCATTTACACAGACTGTGGACAAAAAAGGGGGGTGCATGACATCTGTTTTACTTCAAGAGCATGGGGGTAGGCTGCGACCAGTGGCTTACTTCTCGGCAAAGCTATATCCGGTAGCCACAGGACTTCCTATGTGTCTTAGAGCAGTGGCTGCAGCAGAGAAAGCTGTTAATGCCTCACGAGATATCGTAGGCTACAGCGAATTAACTTTGTTGGTACCATATGCAGTGTTGCAACTGCTTTTAGAACAAAAGACAGCACACATGACAGCCACTCGATGGTTGAGATATAACACTGTACTCTTAGAAATGCCGAATGTCATAGTTAAACGGTGCACAACTCTTAACCCTGCCACTCTTCTTCCCACAGAGCAGGATGGAGAGCCTCATGATTGTGTGAGTGTGATTAATGAAGTTTGTAGTCCAAGACCTGATTTACAGGAGATACCGCTGATCAACCCTGATCTGGAACTATTTGTGGATGGATCAGCATCCAGAGGCTCAGAAACAGGTCAAAACTGCGTAGGGTTTGCAGTAGTGACTCAGAATGAAATTCTAATTTCAGGTAAACTTCCGTCTCATTACTCAGCACAGGCGGCGGAACTCACCGCCCTCATAGAGGCCTGCAAATTGGCAGAGGGTAAGACTGTGAATATTTACACTGATAGCAGGTACACCTTTGGTGTCATGCATGATTTTGGAACATTATGGAAGCACAGGGGTTTTCTGACCTCCTCAGGCAAGCTTATCGCGTACCATGGCCTGATAGCTGACCTCCTGGACGCAATCCTACTTCCAAAAGCTATTGCAGTATGTAAATGTGAAGCACATACGTGTTGTAATGACCCTATTTCCACAGGTAACGCCAAAGCCGATGCAGCAGCAAAAGCAGCAGCAAAACAACCTGAACAGAAACAAAATACAAATATCATGACTATATTGTCTGCTCCTACTCTAAGTCTCACTGAATTACAGGGTATGGGTGATTGTGAGGAGAAACAACACTGGAGGCAGTTGGGATGTGTCCAAAAAGAAGGTGTTTGGTATGGACCCACAGGAAAACCGGTGTTTACCGAAGAAGCTGTTTCCTTTTTATGCTAAACTGACACATGGTAAAGACCACGTGTCAAAAGGAGGGATGGTAACAGAAATAAGGAAACACTGGCATGTTATAGGCTTTACTAAATACTCCCAAAAATTTTGTGAACGCTGTGTCATATGTGCAACAAACAACATTGGGAGAGGCATTCAGATTACTCAGAGCACACATCCACCACCACAAAGGCCATTTGAACACTTACAAATGGACTTTATTGAGTTAACACCTAGCGAGGGTAAGAAGTATTGTCTGGTTATAGTAGATATGTTCTCTAAATGGGGAGAGGCTTTTCCTACATCTAAGCAGGATGCTAGTGCACTGAAATTATTCCACGGTGGGAAATTCCTGAGAGAATTGGTAGTGGTAATGGTACCCCATTCGTGAATCAGGCGTTACAGAAAGTCAGTGAATACTTAGGGTTCAACCTGAAACAGCACTGTGCCTATCACCCAGCTAGTGGTAGAACAGTAGAAAGGGAGAATGGCACATTAAAAAATAAATTGGCAAAATGCTGCGCTGAGACAGGTTTGTCATGGGTCAAAGCCCTCCCAATAGTGTTGATGTACATGTGAGCATGAGCAAGAGGGAGAGCTAACTTGAGTCCATTTGAAATCCTTTTTGGCAGGCCATTAACCACAGGAGTGGGTTTTCCAGGAAGCCTGAGACACAGTATCGGCAAATGTGAAGATCAAATGTTGAACTATTGCATAAATTTGTCTTCTTTGTTATCTGATATTCACAGGCAGGTGAAGGACGCCCTTCCTAAACCGCACAGACACCTTGCATGACCTGAAGCCTGGCGAGTGGATCGTGGTGAAAGACTTCAGGAGGAAGAATTGGAAGGCTAAGCGTTGGCTGGGACCGTTCCAGATTCTGCTGACTACACCCACTGCTGTGAAGACAGCAGAGACAGCAACGTGGATACACGCCAGTCACTGTAAGCGGGTACCAGTGCCGGATCACGAACTAGGGGAGAGTAAAGGTTCACCGTAACCACCCCGTATGGTAGAATTGCTGGTTTCTAGATGAAATCTAGAAAAAATCTCTAACACCCGCACTTCGGAAGACGACCCTAATGGATAGTGTTCCAGAGCCTCGGTGAGGTAGAGCCTGCACTCTGAGCACCAATATACGTCAAGAAAGGTGAAGGTTCACTTAAAGTTTGGTGTTGTTCATAAGAATCATCTGAGAGACTAAGAATCATCTAAGAATCCTGCTACTGGGACATGAAAAGGTGAAACTCAAAAAGACAACACTTCTACACACACGGTTTGGACAACCCAAGTGGTCTAGCGTGTGTAAACCAATTTCCTCAGAGAAAAGAGGTGTGCGCAAAATGCTTGACATCTCGTGTTGTTTTAACATACCAGATGTGTCTGCTAATGTTACAGAGGTGCTTAACCACATGAGGAATGCGATTAGACCCCCACCACAAGTGGACAATTCATGGTTCAGTTGGTTCACGGCCTTTTGGGGAGGCTGGGGATACTGGCCATAATAGTGATCGGACTTCTAGCTCTGATGTGTGTTCCCTGCATCTGTCAGTTGGTGTCTACCACTCTACAACGATTAGTTGCCTCAACACTCAACAGGAAAGTAGAGTGTCAACTCTTACAACAAACGGAGGAAAGATTTGATGAATGGAGAGAGCAGTTTCGAGACATTGATTTTCCACCAGACCTGACACAAGCAGACTATGATCCTGACTTGACAAATGATAAAAATTAATGTAGCTTAGAATGAGTGTGTTTTTTTTTTTTTATCCTGATATGTTTTGTTTTGTTTTATGCTTTTCTTTTATGCTGATTCTGATTCCCTGACTTTGCAAAAAAGGAAAATTAGAGGGCTTTCTCCTCTCTCAAGAAAAAGCAGAGTAACTTTTTTTTAAAGTTTTAGTTGATGAAGACATCATTGGAAAGCCAAGGGAAAAGATGATGTCTGATGTTGGTCTAAAGCTGACTGTGAAATGCTTAGAGTAAATATGTTAAAATTTTGTATATTTAGTTTGTCCTTAAGGACAAAAAGGAGGGAAATGTAGTGGAAATTTTAACAGGTAACCCGGATGAACGGGGTGTGTGTGTGTGGAAAGGAAGATGTTTAACCAGGTGGCAAGTCCTTATCAGGAGTGACTCTACTCGTGAAATGCAAGGACATCGTATATCTTGTCTTTTGTGCTGTTGGTCACGTATACATTTGGTTTAGGATGTACCTAAAAGTTCTACAGGGTGCGGGTAAATGATCTGACACATTTGTAGGTTTAATAAAAGCAAAAAGAGTAAAGAATGAAAAATGTGTCTTTATTTTCCAAATGTACACTATATTGCCAAAAGTATTCGCTCACCTGCCTTGACTCGCATATGAACTTAAGTGACATCCCATTCCTAATCCATAGGGTTCAATATGACATCCGTCCACCCTTTGCAGCTATAACAGCTTCAACTCTTCTGGGAAGGCTGTCCACAAGGTTTAGGAGTGTGTTTATGGGAATTTTTGACCATTCTTCCAGAAGCGCATTTGTGAGGTCACACACTGATGTTGGACGAGAAGGCCTGGCTCTCAGTCTCCGCTCTAATTCATCCCAAAGGTGTTCTATCGGGTTGAGGTCAGGACTCTGTGCAGGCCAGTCAAGTTCATCCACACCAGACTCTGTCATCCATGTCTTCATGGACCTTGCTTTGTGCACTGGTGCACAGTCATGTTGGAACAGGAAGGGGCCAGCTCCAAACTGTTCCCACAAAGTTGGGAGCATGGAATTGTCCAAAATGTCTTGGTATGCTGAAGCATTCAGAGTTCCTTTCACTGGAACTAAGGGGCCAAGCCCAGCTCCTGAAAAACAACCCCACACCATAATCCCCCCTCCACCAAACTTTACACTTGGCACAATGCAGTCAGACAAGTACCGTTCTCCTGGCAACCGCCAAACCCAGACTCGTCCATCAGATTCTGATTATTTGGATGGGTGAGCGAATACTTTTGGCAATATAGTGTACATATAATGCCATTTTGTTTCATTTCGTTTTAAAAATTACATCAGTCAAATGGGTGCTGTTATTGTCCACACACTGTTGAAGGTGTTCACAAAGGTTGTCCATAACTCGATGGGTCATTTCATGTGGAATGGCAGCAATTTCTTGACGAATGGCATCTTTTAATTGTTCAGCAGATCGAGGGTGATGAGTGTATACTTTTGATTTCAAGTATCCCCACAGAAAAAAATCGCATGGGTTCAAACGTGAACGCCATCGACAGTGTGTGAACAATAACGGCACCCATTTGACTGATGTAATTTTTAAAACGAAATGAAACAAAATGGCATTATATGTACATTTGGAAAATAAAAACGCATTTTTCATTCTTTACTCTATTTCGCTTTTATTAAACCTACAAATGTGTCAGATCATTTTGCCGCACCCTGTATATAAGGGGGACCCGTGAAAGAGGGCTTTGCCTCTCCGCTGTGTTATCTTGTTGCACTGTGTTTGAGATGCTTTTTGCTGCGGCAAAATAAAAAATTCCTTTCTTATCTCTTTGCTTTAACTTGCACCACTGTGTCCGTGTGTAGTTTGTTAATTATTTCAAGTCAGAGTGCAGACTTGCCACCACAAACGTCTGCCAAATGTAAAAAAAACAAAACTCTATTCATTACCTTTAAGCTCTGGCAGCACACTCCAGTTGCAAGACCGATAACTCCTTCGTCAGTGACCTGTCAGGAGCACAAGTGATAATATTCAGTTGCAGCACACAGATTTTTTTTAAAAGAAACATTTTCTTTTAGAATACCACTGAAAGGTTAGCAATCGTCCTGTATCAGTGCATACATGATGCTAATGATGGTGTTTTTTGAAAATATTGACGGGAAGCAAATTAAATTAAAATTTCTCACTGCCACAGTGAACGGTAGTGTTGATAATATTACATACAGTTGACAGATTTACTAAGAACATCTGTATGTTCACACACTTTCCCTGTTTGCACACTGTATGTCCTTGAACTGATCTCCCAAGTGAAATTCCCATGTACACTATATTGCCAAAAGTTTTGGGACACCCCTCCAAATCATTAAATTCAGGTGTTGTTTTTCAGGGGTTGGGCTCGGCCCCTTAGTTCCAGTGAAAGGAACTCTTAATGCTTCAGCTTCATACCAAGACATTTTGGATAATTTCATGCTCCCAACTTTGTGGGAACAGTTTGGGGATGACCCCTTCCTGTTCCAGAAACAAATTTTCATGAACAAATTCCCATAAAAATTCCCATAAACACACTCCTAAACCTTGTGGAAAGCCTTCCCAGAAAAGTTAAATATATTATAGCTAAAAAGGGCGGGTCAACTCCATATTAAATTCATGTGTACACTACCAGTCAAAAGTCTGGACACACCTCAATGTTCAATGTTTTTTGTTTAGGGATTTATTTTCTACATTCTAGAACAATACTGGAGATTTCAAAACTATGAAATAACACACATGGACTTAAGTAATCCATATGTAATGACAAAAAACAGTCAGTTGTTATTTTAAGACTCGAAGGTCAGGAGTTCTGGAATAGTTCTTGCAAGAACAGTATTGTCAAGTGCATTTACAAAACCCATCAAGCACCATGATGAAACTGGCTCACATGAAGACCATCCCAGTAAAGCAAGACCAAAACTTACCTCTGCTGCAGAGGGGAAGTTCATTTAGAGTTACCAGCCTCAGAAATCACCAATTAACAGCACCTCAGATTAGAGCCGTTATGAAGGCTTTACAGAGCATCAGTAGCAGACGTATCTCAATATCAACTGTTCAAAGGACATTATTGTGTATTTCGGCCACCTTCAGCATTGTTTTACAATGTAGAAAGAAATAAACATCAGGAAAGACCATGGAATTAGAAGGTGTGTCCAAACTTTTGACTGGTAGTGTATGTCCCAAAACCTTTGCCAATATAGTGTACTTTGTACATTTAGTGAATTAAATGATTCTGAATTTGCTTATGAATCTTAATAAAAAAATCCTTCTCTAAGGTATTATGAAAATAAATAAATAAATAAATAAATAAGGGTTCTGACCACTAACTACCCAAATTGTCCAGATTATAGACTTACAGAATGTTGCTACTTTTCTATACCTTACACATAAGCGCAAATAAGAGCCATCAATCAATATTCATACCTATAACCAGATCTATTAGCACCACCTTCTTAACTGCTATCAATTTCAGAACAAAGCTCAAATGAGCCCTTTGATATCATGTGGTCCTATTTTCTTTTCCAATTTATGGACTAATGGACCGTATAAATAGTATCAGCAACATTGACATGCATGCAGTCATTTTTTTAGGTGTCCACAAGAAAATCCTTGGACAAAATCCAAATATATGACTGGACTGTCCTAACAATTCTGTTGCTTCCTAGACTGCACTTAAGGTTACTTACCTCTGTCCCACCAAAATCAATGCTGTATAGACAACTGCAGTTAGCCCCTAGTTCGATCAGAGCTGCATCACTGATCGCAGGGCATTCACTGAGCGAGATGACCTCTAGCCGCTTACATCTCTGTGCCAGCACTCGTACACCTGAGTCACACACCCTCACACACCCGGTGAGGTCAACTATCTGAAGACCCGCACAGTGTGAGGCCAAGGCTTCCAGACCTAAGCACATTATCATCACTATCATTATTAGCAGATATAGTAGTATTACTATTATTATTATTATTATTATTATTATTATTATTATTAATCTAATAAAACAGTTCTGGACTAAATCATACCTTGTGATGTGATGTGCACACATCCTATTAGTATTATAGCCTTTAGATGCTGACAGTGGATCTGTCTGAGAGCCGAGTCTGAGACGTTGCAGTTCTGCAGGCTGAGTGTACGAATTCCTGCATGAAGGAGCTGCGAACATATGCAATTTTTAAGCCAGAAATAATCAAAGGATGCATTTAGGTTTCACTGATCCACGTCATTCTGAATTCCTAAAAACAGGAAGTGAACAGTGCATCAGTGCATCACCCCTTGTTTAAGAGACTTCTAAAGGTGAACCTTAGAACAGGGGCAGAACTGCTGATATCGCATTGAGAAGCAGCAAGGTTTTCAAACCTGTACACATCCAATATTCTCCTAAACGTATAGCTACTTCTATTAAATTTAGTATAAGGTCCACAGGCATCACTATCATGATTATACACCAAGGGAATCAGGGAGTACCGTTTCCATGGAAGGGTGTACATGGTCTGCAACAGTGCTTAGGTAGGTGGTAGGTGTCAAAGTAACATCCACATGGATGGCAGGGCACAAGGTTTCCCAGCAGAACATTGCCCAAAGCATGACACTGCCTCCGCTGGCTTGTCTTCTTCTCATAGTGCATCCTGGTGCCATGTGTTACATCCACGTGATGTAAAAGAAAACGTGATTCATCAGACCAGGCCACCATCTTCCATTGCTCCGTGGTCCAGTCCTGATGTTCACATGCCCATTGTTGGAGCTTCCGGCGGTGCACAGGCGTCAGCATGGGCACCCTGACTGGTCTGTGGCTATGCAGCTCCATACGCAACAAACTGTGATGCACTGTGTATTCTGACACCTTTCTATCAGAACCAGCATTAACATCTTCAGCATTTTGAGTAACAGTAACTCGTCTGTTAGATCGGATCACATGGGCCAGCCTTCGCTCCCCACGTGCATCAATGAGCCTTGGCCGACCATGACCCTGTCACCGGTGCATCACTGTTCCTTCCTTGGACCACTTTTGATAGATACTGACCACTGCAGACCGGGAACACCCCACAACAGCTGCACTTTTGAAGATGCTCTGATCCAGTGGTCTAGCCATCACAATTTGGCCCTTCGTCAAACTCGCTCAAATCCTTACGCTTGTCCATTTTTCCTGCTTCTAACACATCAACTTTGAGGACAAAATGTTGACTTGCTGCCTAATATATCCCACCCACTAACAGGTGCCATGATGAGAAGATCTTCAGTGTTATACACGGCACCTCTAACTGGTCATAATGTTATGCCTGGTTGGTGTATGTTAGAGTTGTTGACAGTTTAATGGGGGGAAAAACACTTATCCTAGCATGTTTTTGGGGCCATTGGAGGGCAATTGGAGAGACACCATTTCTCTGGATAGAGAGCTGTCTAGATCCACAATCTCCCTTCAGATGTTCAACTGGAATGAGATCTGGTGACTGTGAAGGCTTATGCACATGACTGATTATTTTCATTTTATTCATTTTTCCCCTCGAGCCCCAATTCCCACCAATCAGGGGATAATCGGAGTGTCGTGTCTATACAACGGGACATCCAACCCAAAAAGGGGTTTCTCCGCCTCACACACTTGAACAAGTAACAAATAAATAAAGCAGAAAGTAAACATACGTGGAAAAGTTAGCCAAAGCCACTACTCGATCCGTACCGGAAAGACGATTTGTACTGCGCATGTGCGAAAATGCGTCCACTTCTTGTCTGAAGTATGACGAAAAAAAGAAAAGGAAAACACAGTAATCAGAAAATAGCAACCAAACAAGGATACAAAGGGGAATATATGGCATGTATTCATAATACTGTTGTGATAATACTACTACGTACTGATAATAGTAGTAATGATGGCTGCAATTTCGCGCATGCGCAGAACAAATCGTGTTTCCTGTACGGAAGAGAATGTCGATGCTCTTAATCACTGCTCTTACCTGACTTATGTTGGAATCTGTAAGAGTGCCTTTAGCCGTTATTATTCGTAGCAGTTTGTCCTTGATGTTGAATGGTAAAGTCCTAATGCACTCAATATAGCGGTCTGCACGCTGAGCCACACACACTGCACACCTGCAGCACATAACACACACACACACACATTTGTACGTATGTGAATAAATCTATAAGCACGTGTGTGGGTATATGAACGTTTTGTGTTATTAGAAGAGAATGGTGTCAGATTGCTAAAGTTACTCACAGATCTAATAAAGAATCCATCAGCAAGCTTCAGTCCACACGGCTCTGTTAAACGGCGTGAGAATAAATAAAGTCTTAACTAGAAGAACGAAATGTCTAAGTATTAGTATGTTCGCTTAGTATTTTCAACTAAATTTAAATGCTCAGCTTATTTACATCCATCAGTGGAACATTGTTTACATGGGCACACATCCAGACCCACTCACGACTTCCGGTTTTAACAAGATGCTATATTTCAAAATAAACTACAATTCAAAATAAAGGTTTTCTGGGGGGGACATTTCATGTCCCCAACTTTGTGGGAACAGTTTGGGGATGACCACTTCCTGTTCCAACATGACTGCACACCAGTGCACAAAGCAAGGTCCATAAGGACATGGATGTGAGATTTTGGTGTGGAGGAACTTGACTGACCTGCACAGAGTCCTGACCTCAACCTGACAGATTACCAATGAATAAGAGCAGAGTCTGCAAGCCAAGCCTTCTCATCCACCATCAGTGCCTGACCTCACAAATAGAGGAATGGTCAAAAATTCCCATAAACATACTCCTAAACCTTGTGGAAAGTCTTCCCAGAAGAGTTGAAGCTGGTATAGCTGCAAAGGGCGGGTCAACTCTATATTACATTCATGTGCATGTTTCTTGGGGGTAAGATACGTCATATCTGATGACATGAATCCAGAAATGCATTTCTTTTGTCTAACATGCGAGGTACTGAATAATGCAAGGTTTATTAGTGTTTTTCTTGTCTTGTGATCTCTTGGTGGTGATCTCTGCCTGATGTAGACTCGTGATGTCACCTGCTCAGACACTGCATATGTGATGAATCTCAAACTCATCCATGCTGTCATCGTCAGCAACTGGTGGTATAACAGGTGAGGGATTTTTCCCATTTTTGTATCCAGTGATACACACACAGCATTTTTGTATTAATACATTTTATATACATATATATATATATATATATTTATATTTATATAATGACATAAAAAAACACATGGAATAACTGTAAACAGTGGTTTCAACAAGCATTCAGAACATACTATTTGAAATTTTCAAGCAGCATTATGGTCAAAAGAATAGTGTCTCAGTTTCGAACAATGTTGAATAAAACCCTGCAGCACAGTGTTTCTATGAGGTCACATTTCTCACTCGGTTGCATTACTATGTTAAGTGGTGATTAGTTAAATACACAAACTATGTACAGAAGCTTAACCAAAATGTTTAAGCTTAAACTGTGGTAAGTGTTTACAGTGTAAACAGTGATGTCTTATTTTTAGATCATTTGAGTAGAGGTTTTCTGCTTTTTTTCTTCGTATTTCTTTTTGAACTCTTGAAATGTGCTGAACCTGGATGAGTTTGGTAGGGTAGGGGTAGATTTGAGGCATTGTTTCTTCCTGGGGCTTTCGCACCAAGTACCTAAAATGTAAAACATACAAAACAAACATATGTAGTTTATACATAAAAATATAAAATGGACAGGTCAACTATGATCTACTATTTAACAACAACAACAACTATAAGAATAATAATAATAATAACAACAATAATAACCTGACATGCCCCATGTCCTTTTGGTCTGCACCACAGATTTAACTTCTGAACCTAGTAATAATAAAAAAAACTATAAAATCCGCTCAGTAATCCTTCAAGTCTCTCAGAAGGCATAAAGTCTATAAAAAAATATAAAAGAAATATATACTTACTGCTCTCTGCACTTGCAGGCTGTTTGGCTTTCTCAGAGGAACTGCCATCTGATATATTGAAAGACTCTGGAAGAACTCCAAAATTTAAGGCTAAACCAGTGTCTAATTTATTTTTGCGTGGATTAATAACCTGAGACGAATCAAAAGAGGTCTTCGTAAGTTTGCGCCCATGGTTTGCGTAATTCCATCTTTTCTTCAGATTAAATGATGCCAAAAGTTTGTTTCGTTTCAGCTTCCTTATTTGATCCTGTCTGGTCAAACTGATTTTTTTCCTGGATTTTTTCTTGGATTGATCTCTGTTTGTATTTTCCGGTTTGTTAGCTGATGTCAAACAGAAATGTTTTTTTGATTCCGGGGCTTTTGCCGGTTTCTGATTCTTGGACCCTGTGTTAGTTGACCTCTTTGATGAAACATGGGTCTTCTTCCAGGAATTCCAAACTTGCTGTTTAGGAGTGTGGCTTTTGGGACCTTTAGAACTGTCAGAGCGTCTGTTCCATCCAGAACCTATTCTTACGTTAAGGGTTTCTGGGGGCACCTTATCCGATGACATGAATCCAGAAATGTTTTTCTTTTGTCTCGCATGCGAGGTGCCGAATAATGTAAGGTTTATTAATGTTTCTCTTGTCTTGAACTCTGCCCTTGTGATCTCTTGGTGGTGATCTCTGCCCGATGGAGACTCATGCGATGTCACCTGCTCCGACACCGCATTTGCCAATTCAAGTACATCTTCGTAGTCTGTGATGACATCCACAATCTCAAGCTCATCCATGCTGTCATCGTCAGCAACAACTGGCGAGGGTTTATTTCTTGCCTCTTTGAGCTCAGTACCAGTGAGCTCACAAGCTTTATTGAAAGGATGTCTGTTCTTCTCTATATTTACCTCCTTCACACCTTTGCTTGAGGCGTCAGCTTGATGACTCAGTTCGGATGTTTTCTCACACTTGCAAAGTCCTCCATTTTGATAGCCCAAAACCTGGAGCCATTTTGGAAGACAACAGTACTTCTCCAGTTCAATTCCATTCCTCAGTTCGTCCGATTTAATTTCCACGTCCACACATATTTTATCCTGCTCGAGCGATTCCACAGTGTCTTGACTGCTGTCTGTTAAAGATGGCGCATCTTCCTTGCTCATGTTGTTCACCTCTACATCTGGCTCCTCAGCTTTCTCTGGTGGAAGGATGCTCTTCTTGACAGAAACACAGTATGCAGAACCATTTTTGTCCGACACAGGCGTCGTGTCTGTGGTGAGGAGTTTGATCAAAATCCTTGGTTTTGTACAGTGGTCAGACACATCTGATGCTTGTGTACTTAACGACTCAAGCAAAGGTGCCTGATTTTCACTCTCTGTTTGATTTTGTTGTTCCGACTGTACTTTATTTTCCACGGTAACATTTTCCACATTTGTACTGTTTTGTCCTTCTGTCTCTTTTCCAGAAGATGTATTTTCAACATTCACACCCACTGGCTCTTTTCTTACAGAGTTCTCTTGATGCTTAGGAGGTAATGCTTTCTTTTGTTTCTTTCTTTCACTTAGTGCTTTATCAAATGCTTTTCTCTTTCCAGTTGTAGGCTCCGACATGTTTTCCGACATCTCTTTCACTGGTACTTCCTGGTCAGGGGTTTTGGTTTGTTTGCAGTGCAAAGTCATTAACAATGACAGATCATAATGCTCGCTGGGAATATCATTGAGATTCTCACTGAGATTCAACCAGGATGATCTGTACCCCATCTTGGGTGGTACATAGCCATGTTCTAAAATGTAAAAGCTTGACGCAATTTCATTCAGTCTCTCTCTCAAAACTCCCTGGAGTATTACAGAACTTTCTGTTTGATAGTGCAGCCTGACGTCTTTCATGATGTCTGTATAAAGGCTCGATTTTGCAGCGTCACATAGTTTTCGATAATCTCCATTCCAATACAGCTTCAGAATCTCGTTGAAGATGTCGTCATTAGGAACGTTTTTCTGTTGCCTTCTTTGCGTCTGCTCCATCTGAGTTATAAAGTTGCGCAATCTCTGAAGAGACCACTCCTGGACAGGTGCGGTAGACAATTTATCCATTCTAGGATCCATTGTTGGTTTGGTGCCAACAGGGTTTCTGCTCATCAACGTAGCATCGTGTTCACTGAAAAGTTGAGCACTACAGTTAGCGGGAGATTGCTGTAGCACCTCCCGTCTTTCTACGCTCACACTATTATGAGAAACCGACGGCAAGTTTTCACCAGGAACAAGTTGATTATTTTTCACAGGCTTATCATCCTTTACACAATGAGAAATCTCACTGGCTTGTACTGAGGGTACTTCCTTTGCTTGAAATGTAGTTGTTGTTGATTGGCAAATATGTGGAATGTAAGGTCGATGGTCATTTTTATTTGGTACAGCTCTTGTTTCAGGGCCTCCTACTTTCTCTTTGGCCGAGTTCGATAATGTAACACCTACCACTGCTGTTTGAGTCAAAGGCGTAACGACAGCGATAGCTTTCTGAGTCGCATACTTCTGCTGATAGATTTCTTTAGGCATACAAGCATTCTGTTGATGAAGTTCGTCATTTGTCTGTCTTTCGTTCGTTGAAGTTTGAAGCATGATCGGTTGAGCTTGTGATAAAATAACAGCAACATTAGCAAACGATCCCTGACAGACGGAGTCTTTAGGTAAATTATTAGTAATCTTCACACGCTGTTGCTGATTGTATAGACTGTTCTGCGAGCTTTCACTCAGATTACTAGTTTTCTGAACAATAAGTGGCATATGTGACTGCTGTGAGCTATTTGTGCTCGTTGAGGCTGAAGATGCTTTTTGGTGCTCAATCGATGAAGAAGAACTCGACTGAACCGGACACTGTCGAAGCAACACCCTCTCACTTGTGGCAGGAATTTCTGGAGGTCTATCATTCGAACAAAAACGTTGCGATTTGTGTTGAGGATAGTTGTCTCTAGGGATCACTGCTGTAAACCCATGATTCCCTATCTGTCCAGTCGGTCTACGAGTTGACAATGTAGATTGCCTTAAGTAAGATTCGTTATTATGTTGACAGTGTGCCAAAATCTGCACGTTGCTGGTTTGCAGACTTGGTGGTTTTTGGTTCCAGCCGCTTTCGAGTGCCGTCGGTACTTTATAAGAAAGGAATTTCTGGTCCTTTAGAACGGTGTCCAGAGGTACTGCTATGTAATTAGATGTTTGGCTTAGATGACTGGATGTTCCAAGTCCAGAACCATCAAGCTTTTCCATGCTGTAAGGAGCAATAAACTGGTTTTCATTCTTTTCTAAGTCAGTGTTGACCTCCAAAAGGGTGTTGATGCAAGCTGAAAGAGAGGACATGAAGTTAGAATTTTTTTTGTGTAAACTGAAATCTAATAAGAAATAATGCCTGCATAAATGAAAAATAACCATAAATAAATGTGTTCTTACTGTATTAACTATGATTTCTTAAATAATAGCGCTAAAAGAAGTGCATATTTACAATAAATTACAACATACAAGGTAAGATATACACATTATCACCCCTATAGCTGTATATCTTGTTCAGCATGTTAATTCTTATTATACATTGACTGTACATACATATATAGATAATTTTTAAACCCATTTATAAAACCTATTACACCTGTACATGAGACATCCATTCTGTTTTGTTCCATTTTGTTGTCTGCTGGACAGATATACCAGAAATAATCTGGTATATAGTAACTGGAACATTGTGAATCATGATCAGTAACCCACATGAAAGGCAGACCTTATATACAGCACAGTGCATCATGTTTAATCTAATGACAAACATTGCAGACTTACAACTACCCAGTCCGCTAGGTGGCACACTTACAATCACACAACTGACCTCCCCCCCGACTGTTTCACACTAAAATATAAAGGAAAAAAGGAATGTGGTGTAATCTGTGGCGTCTGCAGCGACACCAGGTATATGAGTATATTCACCCAAATGAGGATGGGTTCTCTTCTGAGCCTGGTTCCTCTCAAGGTTTCTTCCTTATTCCATCCCAGGGAGTTTTTCCTTGCCACCATCGCCATAGGCTTGCTCATTAGGGATAAAATAGTTTAATTATTAAATTTAATGATCTTATTTCTAGTTATTTATTTATTTTTATTTATTTATTTATTTTCCCCCCTCCCCTTTCTGTTTTTCTTCTTTTGTAAAGCTGCTTTGAGACAATGTTCATTGTAAAAGGCGCTATACAAAATAAATTGAATTGAATATATGGAGTCTGGGTGTCGTCCAAACCGCTCAAGCCAAACGTTTTACCAAAAATAATGAGCCATGAATGAGAAAAGCAAAATAGAGTTTATTGGATGAATAGCAATCAACCGGAGATCAGTTCATTGAGACGTCTCTGAATGATCTAATCGCATTCTTAAACTCTCCACTATTAATACTGTGCACCTACAGGTACCCGCCTATATTATTTTCTCTTTCCTTCCGGTCTAAAAATTCCTCTTATATTCTGCTCTCAGCTTTTTCAGGTCCCCCTTTTTTTGTCTTTGGCTCAAATTCCACACATTTCTTCGACTCTTATTCTGGTATGCAAAAAATATGCCCCAGGCCTCCACTCAGAATTCTCTCTCAGGACACCGAGCTGAGCAGACTTCCCCTGGGCTATCAGTCTTTATTATGACCAAGTCCTTTTTCTCATTTTTGTTCAGCATCTTTTTGCTCTCTAAAGTTGTGGTCTTTATGCTTAGCACTGCTATGCTTGTACAGTGCTCTGGTTATACCCTGTGGAATAGTCATATTGTCTTTTTTGTTTGTTGTCTCCTCCAAATGTCAACTCAGCTGCTCTAATTTGGGACACACATTCGTCATCAGCTGGGTTCCTTTGGCCTATTGCCTTTACTGGAACAGCTTTGAACCACTCCTATTCCTCTGAAATTCCCCCTCCTCCATTCTATTGCAGCCTGCCAGCTATGACTTCATCGCATGCTTCCATTCAGAAAGAACAGGACTATCACTCCTTCCAGCCCACCCGTCAGCCCGAGCATCCCCAACTGATTCCAGCTACACCCCTGACCACAGCCCCACTAAAAAAAAAAGGAGACTCAGTCATAATAAAGACTGCCGAAAAGGCAGATTGCCCAGGGAACGTCTGCTCAGCTTGGTATCCTGAGAGCGAATGCTGAGTGCTGTTCAAGCTCCGGCACTGCCAAGCCGCCACCGTTGGGCCCTTCAGCAAGGCCCCCAACCCCTTGCTCTAGGGGTGCTCTTATCTTAGCTGACCCTGTGCTCTGACCCCAACCTCCAAGGATGGGATATGCGAATAAATAATTTCATTGTGCAGTAATGTATATGTGACAAATATAGGCTACTTAACACTACCCCTGTCCTATTAACCACCAGCCCTGCTAAATTGCCCATTATTATGTTTTTTTAAACTACATTTCATTACCCATCCCTGTGTTGTGTGCGTTATTTTCTTACAATTTCCTATCCCACAAATCAAATACTGTTCTGGTTGACCAAAAATGATTTTCACATGAAAAAGATTTTCACAAGAAATTTGTACAGCCAGAGTCTGAGCTGAAAACAACAATTTAGGAGTGTTGGTTAAAGAGCTGGTTTGAGAGTAATGCTCTCCATGCACAGCTGCTCTCCTGGAAGCAAAATGGAAGCTTTTGGTGACAGATGCTGCAGTATAGAGTCAAGGATGGAACATGCAGGTGCATGCTTCAGGCTGTAAAGTGGCTATACCACATACAGACAGGAAATGTGTGTGACTATGAGGAATAATAGAATTTTAGCTATGGAAAGTGTATATGTAATTGTACACATGAATGAAAACACATCTGTTTCTTTATCTATCTATTATATCTATATGCAACAGACTGAATCACAAACCCTGTTAAACCACCAGAGCGTGTAGCTACTGATAGATTCAGAGATTTGATGAGATGTTTTTATAACACCTACTAAACCTACTGGTCTGATCAGAAAAGATGATGTTCCCTTTGGGTTGTAATACATTCACACCTCACAAAACTATTTAATTCCATTTAGGAATTAACCTAACAGCTTAAGATTCAGGTTTATAAAACTATTGATTATTTTACACACGTATGCAGGGCAGAACGTACAAAAATAAACCACTTGTGATTTGATCAGTTTATGTATAATAGGGGCGATGGTAGGTCAAGTGGCTAAGGCGCTGGATTGTTGACTGGAAGATTGTGGATCCTTGAGCAAGGCCCACAACCCATCCTGCTTCAGGAGTGCTGCATCATGGCTGACCCTGAGCTCTGACCCCAACCTCCAAGAATGGGATATGCAAAGAAAGAATTTCAGCAGTGCAGTAATGTATATATGACAAATAAAGACAACTTAACTTAAGGGAAAGTCTCAGAAATTTGGAATCTCTCTGCGATATCTATTATTTTACATTTTGTACGGCAACAAGAGAAAGATAATCACGTTCTGGACCTTGTTGCGTCTAACTCAGAACACGCTGTTTTGATCTCTGAGAGGAATAATAGCATATGCAATTATACGTATGAATAAAAAAAAAACACGTGTCTGGCTATCTGAATTCTGTGTTGAATCACAAGCACCACTACACCACACACAATCCCGCACCAACACAAGACTGTACACATCACCAGAGCATGTAGCTACTGGTACATTCAGATATATGAGAAGTTGTTTTTATCATGCCTACTAAACCCACTGGTTTGGTCAGAATAGACGATTTCTCATGTTCCCTTTGGGGTTTTTAATACATTCACACCTTACAAAACCTTTTTTTTTTTCTAGGTCAGACCTCCATTTAGGAATTAACTCAAGGTTCACGTTGTTGTCGTTCTTTCGGCCACATGTTTTTATTTGGCACAGGTTTTACACCAGATGCCCTTCCTTGACGCAACCCTCCCACTGAGAGTTAACTCTTTAGTGACTGGATTTATAAACTATTCAAACTATAAATCAGTACAAACTATTATTATTACGATTATTTTTTACTCATATGCAGGGCACAAGCAAATAACACGTACACCACTTGTGATTTAATCAATATATATAACGGAAAGTTTTAGAAATTTGGAGTATGTCTGAGATTGCTTATTTTGTGTTTCCTATATAGGAAACGACCTTGTTGCGTCTAACCCCTAGTTATGCTCGGGCACAAGATGCTATTTAATGAAACACATCCTATTACGAACAGACAGTTCCTTATTCAATATAGAAACATGCCACAATATTTCTGCGCCAACTACCGACCTGTGTGGTTCTCTCAGAGTCCCTATGTGATCAAACATATGCATCCATCTCACAGTATTACAGACATTATAACACCTGAATATCACATCATGACACCTCAATAATCACACCAATCCTTAATCAACCAATCGTATTAATTCTGCTCTTCATGTTATCCTCCTCTATCGTACATTTTCTTGGATGTTCCTGGTAGCCAAGGACCAGTAGATTGTGATAAACAAGAGGATACCTGCTACAAAGATGATAGGGTACCTTCCTGGTCAAATATGGCTAAACTGGCCTAGTACAGTGCTGCTTGAAAGTTTGTGAACCCCTTGAGCACTTCAGAGTTTTCTGTTGTTTTACCATGATTTTCTGATTTTATCATCACCAGTTTTTTTCTATTAAAAGGTCACATGTATGTTTATCAATTCCATGTGTTTGATTAGAGGGAGTTGTGTTAGTAGCCAAAAAAACTACATGAAAGATGGAATCAGTGTATGTGCGAAATGTATTTAAGGAAGTCAAGTGCATAAGCAGACTAATCAAACTGAGAGGAAACCAACCACACCACTGTAGTGCCAAGGTTTACCCATAAAGACCAATAATGCCAATAAAGACCAATAAAAGAGATATTCGTGGACATCAGGAAGTGGTGACTACTCATCAGTCTGGGGAAGGCTATAAGACCATCTAGCCACTGTAAGACAAATCATCTACAAATAGAGGGCATTCAACATGACCACAACTCCTATTTGCCTAGAAGTGGACACCCATCAAAACTGTCGTCAAGAAGCACCAGAAAAAAACAGACATGCGTCTACAGTCAGATGAAAGGAAAAAGGAGAAGGAAAAAGAAAAAAAAGAAAAAAAAAAGGACAAAACTGCCTGTTTCTCTTTGGCAGAGACCAATTGGACAAACCAGAGGCCTTTTGGAAGTCCTCTCTCTAGACAGATGAGTCCGGGCTCCATATTATCCAGGAAAACTTGAACTCTCAGGCCTATCAACAAATTCTTGATGAGAATCTCCTGCCATCAGTCAGGGAGCTGGAGCTGCAACAGGACAATGAACCAAAGCCTCTAAGCAAAACCACTAAGGAATGGCTTAAGAGAAAGAAGATTCGTACTCTGGATTGGCCTGGTCAATGTCCGAACCGCAATCTAATCGAATGTCTCTTCAACCTCTCTCAACTGGCTGAGTTCTGCAAGGAGAAGTGGGCAAAAATCCCCAAAGGCAGATGTAAGAGACTGGTCAGTGGTTACAGAAGACAAAAAAAAGTTAAATTTAAAGTTAAATTTAACTTTATTAAATACATCTAGTTATATTCTAACTCTTAAATGTGATTGCATATGTGAGACATTTACGCATGGTATACAGGGTTTGAAGAGTAGGATCTATCACTTTTAGAGGTGTTCAATTCATTCAGAATGTTTTATTTGTTTATACAATTATGGATATTTCTTTGTTTATGTAATTGTTCATTTCAGTTTTGTTTGAATCAAGATGATCATGACGACTTGCATATGGCCACACATGAACGTTATTTTGAGAATATGAACCTTTCTGTGTGGAAAACAAAAGTTCTAAGAAGGTACTGTTCTATCTTATGTTGTCCCTCAAGGTCTCCTCTTACTGTTAGAAACGGTTTTCTTGACAGAAGGTCATAACATGAGGACTAAGCAGTGTATTTTGGTAGACACATCATACCAGATACCGTGCATATAAACAGTTGATCAGACCATTATGACACATCGCTTTCTTTTGCTTCTAACACTTCTTGTGTGCACGTGTAATAAATCCTCAAACCGGGCTCCTGATTTTTGAGTCTGCACCACTTGTATAGAGAGGACCATAACTTTACACTTTCTTGTGCAAAAGTCTTTATGTGCTATAACACTCTTAACAGACATCCTGAACTTTTGGAAAACTACTTAATTTCTACACAATCTCCTCATCTGGAGCAATATGTGCATTACAGAAGGAATCACACACAATAGATTTTGCTGTTATGCAAAAAATAATCCACAGCAGGCTGGTGTCATATGGTCTGACACACCGGAACAAGCCACTGTTTTCGTTTAAGCCAAGAATTAATAATGCACTAGAATAAAAAACATTAATATGCACCTAGCATTTAGATTACAGTTGGAACTACTGTCAAAGCCATGCAGTAATATGCAAATAATACACCCTTTTTGACATAGTTAAGAAAATAAATATGGTAGAAACCATACCAATTATGTGATGAAAAATTACTTTCAAGAACAGAATTTTATAAAGTTGTTTTAAATAAAAGAGTGTAGTAACTTCTGTTCTCAGAATGTCCTTGATTTATTTATTTCCGTATTGAATGAAGCACGACAATGCCACATGTGCTGACAATGTGAATGTTGACAAGGAAATCATAAAAAATTATGCTTTTTCACTCTATCTAGGCTACAGACCACTTGTTAAGCCATTTGATTGAGCATGTTCTTTCTCATGGCAGATATTCTTTTTTTTGTGATCAACTTTTTATTATTCAGTTTTAACACACTTTATTAAATACATCTATATTCACCAGTCAGGCATAACATTGTGAACACTGACAGGTGAAGTGAATAAGACTGAGTATCTCCTCATCATGGCCCCTGTTAGTGGGTGGGATATATTAGGCAGCAAGTGAACATTTTGTCCTCAAAGTTGATGCGTTAGAAGCAGGAAAAATGGACAAGTGTAAGGATTTGAGGGATTTGGAGTGATGAAGGACCAAATTGTGATGACTAGACCACTGGATCAGAGCATCTCCAAAACTGCAGCTCTTGTGGGGTGTTTCCGGTCTGCAGTGGTCAGTATCTATCAAAAGTGGTCCAAGGAAGGAACAGTGGTGAACCGGCGACAGGGTCATGGGCAGTCAAGACTCATTGAAGCATGTGGGGAGCAAAGGCTGGCCCATGTGATCTGATCCAACAGACGAGCTACTGTTGCTCAAATTGCTGAAGAAGTTAATGATAGAAAGGTGTCATAATGTTGTGCCTGATCGGTGTAAGACAAATACAATGACATTATTGCCGTTGTTAAGAACTATTTAGATTATGTGCTAGCAGTAAGGAAAAATAGGTCATTTCAGAAGTGCAGCAATAACTTTATCCCAAAGTTGAGCATCATGCTTTATGAATGTTAGCCAATGATCTCTCCATAAGAACAATATCTAATAATTATACCATTCTTTTATTGAAGGGGGTCCAGGTGATAACCAAGAGTGCATTATAGTTTTGTTTATTTTGCAGCAGCAGCAGTTAAACCTGCAAACATAACTTTCTTAGAAGCCAAATTAGTGCAAATACTAAATGGTGAGTCATCATTCAATAAAAACAAAGTAAGTAATTTAGGGACTGCCCTTTAGAAACATCTGGGCAATCCCAGAAGATATGCAGGTAGTGCCAACCGGATTCAGATTACATTTGTTGTGCAGGGTTTAATGACATTCTCTCACTTTTAGACAGCATGGTGGATTAAAAAGTTCTCAAAAGGTTTGGGGTAGTGAAATGAAACAACGTTTCTCCAGGACCTGGTGCTACATAAACATACAACAACAAGTTCAACACAAAACAAACACCACCACAGAGCTAGGACAGAAGTTTGTCTTAGCCACGTAAAGTGCACAGTGTGCAGCTAGGTGCAAACAGAGCATAGATAAGACAGTGCAAAAGACAATAAATACAATAAAGACAACACAAAAGAACACAGGACACTTAGTGCCGAAAAGAAATAAAAGAACATGTGTACTGGAATGTAAGTGAAATAAAATAAAGTGAAATGATGTAAAAAAAAAAAAAAAAAAAGTATTGTGCAAAAATACACAGCAGCGGTTGAGGTAGTGCAAAGAGAATAAACATAAATATAACTATAGCAGCGGATGACAGGTAGAGGTAGTGCAGTAAGTAATGAACAGTATAAATTATGTGTGTGTATGCGTCCACACAGTCAAGAGAGAGTGTGTGTATCTGTGTGTGAGAGAGACAGAGTTAATATACAGTTCAGTCCTGAGTGAGAGTGTGTGTGTGTGAGAGAGTGTAGAACAGTTCAGTCCTGAGTGAGTATGTGTGTGTGTGAGAGAGTGTAGAACAGTTCAGTCCTGAGTGAGTGTGTGTGAGAGAGTGTAGAACAGTTCAGTCCCGGGTGTTGAGGAGCCTGATGGGTTGAGGAAAGAAACTGTTACACAGTCTGGTTGTGAGGGCCCGAATGCTCCGGTACCTCTTTCCAGATGGCAGGAGGATGAAGAGTGTGTGTGAGGGGTGTGTGGGGTCAGCCACAATGCTGTTGGCTTTGCGGATGCAGCGTGCGGTGTAAATGTCTGTGATAGAGGGGAGAGAAACTCCGATGATGATCTCAGCTGTCCTCACTATTCGCTGAAGGGTCTTGCGATCCGAGACGGTGCAGTTCCCAAACCAGGCAGTGATGCAGCTGCTCAGGACGCTCTCGATGGTCCCTCTCTCTGTAGAACACAGTCAGGATGGGGGAAGGGAGATGGGCTTTCCTCAGCCTCCTCAGGAAGTAGAGGCGCCGCTGGGCTTTCTTGGTGATGGAGCTGGTGTTGAGTGACCAGGTGAAGTTCTCCGCCAGATGGACACCAAGGAATTTGATGCTCTTGACGATCTCCACAGAGGAGCCGTCGATGGACAGCGGAGAATGGTCACACTGTGCTCTCTTGAAGTCAACAACCATCTCTTTGGTCTTGTCGAATTTCAGGGAGAGGTTGTTGGCTCTGCACCAGGCTGTTAGATGTTGCACCTCCTCTCTGTATGCTGACTCGTTGTTCTTGCTGATGAGACCCACCACAGTCGTGTCATCGGCGAACTTGACGATGTGGTTGGAGCTGTGCATTGCTGCACAGTCGTGAGTCAGCAGAGTGAACAGCAATGGACTGAGCACACAGCCCTGAGGCGCTCCAGTGCTCAGTGTGGTGGTGCTGGAGATACTGCTCCCGATCCGGACTGACTGAGGTCTCCCAGTCAGGAAATCCAGGATCCAGTTGCAGAGAGAGGTGTTCAGGCCCAGGAGACTCAGCTTCTTAATCAGCTGCTGAGGGATGATTGTGTTGAATGCTGAACTGAAATCTATGAACAGCATTCAAACGTAGGAGTCTTTGCAGTCCAGGTGTGTGAGGGCCAGATGGAGGGTTGTGGTGATGGCGTCGTCCGTGGAACGGTTAGGACGATGTGCCTCATGACGAGCCTCTCGAAGCATTTCATCATGATTGGTGAGAGTGCAACAGGACGGTAGTCATTGAGGCAGGAAACCGTGGACTTCTTTGGCACAGGAACGATGGTCGTTGTCTTGAGGCACGTAGGGATGATGGAGCTACTCAGTGAGATGTTGAAGATGTCAGTGAAGACATCTGCTAGCTGCTCTGCACACTCCCTGAGAACTCTGCCAGGAATGTTGTCTGGTCCAGCAGACTTCCGTGGGTTAACTCTGCATAGAGTTCTCCTCACGTCAGCCGTGGTGAGACAGAGCACTGGGTCATTAGGAGGAGGGATGGTCTTCCTCGCTGTTGTGTTGTTCTGTGCCTCAAACTGAGCGTAGAAGTCGTTCAGCGGATCTGGAAGGGAGGCATCACTGTCACAGGAAGGTGAAGTTGTCCTGTAGTTGGTGATCGCCTGAATGCCCTGCCACATGCGCCAGGAGTCTCTGCTGTTCTGGAAGTGGCCGTGGATTCTCTGGGCGTGTGCACGCTTCGCCTCTCTGATGGCTCGGGACAGTTTGGCCCTTGCCGTTTTTAAGGCCGCCCTGTCCCCTGATCTGAAGGCAGAGTCTCTCGACTTCAGGAGAGCACGCACTTTCGCAGTCATCCACGGCTTCTGGTTGGAGCGTGTTGTGATGGACTTGGAGACGGTCACGTCATCGATGTATTTCCCGATGTAGCCGGTCACTGATGCCGTGTACTCCAAGTCAATAGAGTCGCCGTTGGTTGCAGCCTCCCTAAACATGTCCAAGTCAGTGCACTCAAAACAGTCTTGAAGAGCAGAGATGGTCCTGCTGGCCAGGTCTTAACCTGTTTCAGAACCGGTTTAGAGCGTGTGACGAGTGCTCTGTATGCTGGAATCAACATAACAGAGATGTGGTCCGAGTAGCCGAGATGGGGGCGGGGCTCCGCACGATACGCACCGGGAATGTTTGAATAAACAACATCCAGCGTGTTCTCCCCTCTCGTAGCAAAGTCCACATACTGATGGAATTTAGGGAGCACTGTTCTGAGATTTGCATGATTGAAATCTCCGGCGATGATAAACTTCAGCTTCATACCAAGACATTTTTGGACAGTTTCATGCAATTTGAGCAGTTTCCTTTTTCCAACATGACTGCGCACCAGTGCACAAATCAAGGTCCATACAGACATGGATGAGTGAGTTTGGTGTGGAGGAACTTCACAGAGTCCTGACCTCAACCCGATAGAACACCTTTGGGATGAATTAGAGTAGAGATTGCAAGCCAGGGCCTCAGTCTCCACTGACCTCACAAGTGTTGCTAGAGGAAGGGTCAAAAGTTCCCATAAACACACTCCTAAACCTTGTGGAAAGCCATCCCAGAAAAGTTGAAGCTGTTATAGCTGCAAAGGGCGAGATAACTCTATACATTCATGTGCATGTAAACGCAGACGTCCCAAAACCTTTGGCAATATACACTATATTGCCAAAAGTATTCGCTCACCTGCCTTGACTCACATATTAACTTAAGTGACATCCCATTCCTAGTCCACAGGGTTCAATATGACGTCGGTCCACCCTTTGCAGCTATAACAGCTTCAACTCTTCTGGGAAGGCTGTCCACAAGGTTTAGGAGTGTGTTTATGGGAATTTTTGACCATTCTTCCAGAAGAACATTTGTGAGGTCACACACTGATGTTGGACGAGAAGGCCTGGCTCTCAGTCTCCACTCTAATTCATCCCAAAGGTGTTCTATCGAGTTGAGGTCAGGACTCTGTGCAGGCCAGTCAAGTTCATCCACACCAGACTGTCATCCATGTCTTTATGGACCTTGCTTTGGTCACTGGTGCACAGTCATGTTGGAAGAGGAAGGGGCCAGCTCCAAACTGTTCCCACAAAGTTGGGAGCATGGAATTGTCCAAAATGTCTTGGTATGCTGAAGCATTCAGAGTTCCTTTCACTGGAACTAAGGGGCCAAGCCCAGCTCCTGAAAAACAACCCCACACCATAATCCCCCCTCCGCCAAACTTTACACTTGGCACAATGCAGTCAGACAAGTACCGTTTTCCTGGCAACCGCCAAACCCAGACTCGTCCATCAGATTGCCAGATGGAGAAGCACGATTCGTCACTCCAGAGAACGCGTCTCCACTGCTCTAGAGTCCAGTGGCGGCGTGCTTTACACCACTGCATCCAACGCTTTGCATTGCACTTGGTGATGTATGGCTTGGATGCAGCTGCTCGGCCATGGAAACCCATTCCATGAAGCTCTCTGCGCACTGTTCTTGAGCTAATCTGAAGGCCACATGAAGTTTGGAGGTCTGTAGCGATTGACTCTGCAGAAAGTTGGCGACCTCTTCGCACTATGCGCCTCAGCGTCCGTTGACCCCGCTCCGTCAGTTTACGTGGCCTACCACTTCGTGGCTGAGTTGCTGTCGTTCCCAAACACTTCCACGTTCTTATAATACAGCTGACAGTTGACTGTGGAATATTTAGGAGCGAGGAAATTTCACGACTGGATTTGTTGCACAGGTGGCATCCTATCACAGTTCCACGCTGGAATTCACTGAGCTCCTGAGAGCGACCCATTCTTTCACAAATGTTTGGAAAAACAGTCTGCATGCCTAGGTGCTTGATTTTATACACCTGTGGCCATGGAAGTGATTGGAACACCTGATTCTGATTATTTGGATGGGTGAGCGAATACTTTTGGCAATATAGTGTAGTGTGCACACATTATATAGATGAGACATTCCAGAAATGGGGGACATTTTCAGTCCCAGCTGTGAAATTTCAAATAATCCATGAGCAAAATACTAAATCATGCATTTGTGTGTAAATTGTACTTTCCCTGAGAGAAAATATGAATACAATTGCAGGTTCCAAAATATTATTTAAAATATCAAATAGCCTTCAAGCACCCCCTAAAATGGCTTTTTTCTCTTGTCCCAACTTCCTGATGACCAACTTGCATTTCAAATAACAGTTAAAATAAGTTTTAAATCTCCTGTTTTTGTATGATTTTGTTGATATACGTCTCTTGCAATTTTTTATAACATTTTTTAAATGATCGACACATTTTAAATAAATGTAATTATGCCCTGAATGTGTGTCCCACAACATGCATGCAATCCTGTTACCAAAACCATTTAGCCTGGCAGAGTAAGAGTCACATGAAACAGAGGAATTAACATCAAGCCACTTGCTAACACCATGGGTAGACCAAAGGTTAGTCCTCTCTTCTATTCTTCATATTTTACGAACCTTTCCAACCTTTCAAGTGAGTGTGTCACTCTAACCAATGCAACTCTGTTACTCATTATCAGAGTAAGGCAAAAAAAAAAATTCAAAGATTTGTCCTTGACAGTAATGTTACATTCCACAGCTAGCATCTATTCCAGAGAAAAAGCTAAAATTAGCATTCATTTGCAACCCTGTTACTGTAATGATTGATAGATAGATAGATAGATAGATAGATAGATAGATAGATAGATAGATAGATAGATAGATAGATAGATAGATAGATAGATAGATAGATAGATACTTTATTCATCCCAAAGGGAAATTCACAGGGTTGCACTACAGTAACAGGGTTGCATCTTACTGAGTTCATTCAGAAAGGGAAATGTATTTTCTATAGTAAAATGTGAGATGTGTAATTTCATTTAGCATGATCTACATGTTTTAAATTTATTACTGTATTTTCATAAATATAATTTGTCTTTTTTTCCTTCTGTTCCTTCTCCACCAGTTGCATGATAAGGTTGCAACAATTACGTGGATGTTATTATTAATTCAAAATTAACTCAACTGTTAACTCAAGGTTTTTAAAAAAATTAATTGATTTCTCTAGTTGTCTGGCACACCACTGTGTGCTGCTGAAAAGCAGATGTGCTACCGTGCCAGATGTGATGCTGATGAACAGAGGAAACAGCAATATTTAGAAAGAGAGAGAAGTGGAGGAAAGATGTAGAAACAGGGAAGAAGAAAAGGCAAAAAGACCGGAGTGTTAGAGAGCAGCGTGCCCAGTGAAAAAAGAGGAGAGGCTCATAAGAGGAGTAAGGCCAGGAAAAAGGTACTTGAAGGATTAAACACCCCTCCAGTCAACCCTGATTCTCCAGTCAGACCATAATCTCCAGTCAGCTCTCAAACAGGGACTTCAAGGTCAGAACAGAAGTTTAGGTTCTTGAGGAATGAAAATTAGTATGAGTACTGATCATAAGGACATATTTATGTAAAGAAAGGTAAAGGAACTGTGTACAACGAAAGTAATTATATGGTTACAGTTGATGGATTGAATGTCTATTTTGATGCAGATGGAATAGTTAAGTGACAATATAATTATGTTTGTTTCTTTTAGGCAACGTGCTCTTTGGGAGAAGAAAAAGGAGGGCTGCCAAAGCAAAATTAAACAGAGAGTTGCAGAAACTACAGCATCAGTTGAGGAAAGTTAAACAGCGAGCAGAAAAATACAGAAACCGTCTCCAACGGTTGAAAAAGGACAATCCATCTCCAAGATCCAAAGTCAACAAGTTGGTTCAGCAAATCTCAGGAACATCCCTAAGGAGAACCCTGTTGTTCCATACGGCATTAGCTGAAGAAGTACGTACCAAGTATGCACAATCAAAGAGAGAGAGTGACAGACAAGTCATTGCAGGAATAGTCACCAGCAAAATCCTGAAGAAGTACAGGCTGCAGCGATTGGCAGAGGAGGTTTTTGGATTTTCAAGGAGGTGGACAAAACTAGGAAATGAAAATGTCTGCAGGTACCAGAAGAAGAAACGCAATGGTATTGCTGCCACACTGAGATCAGCGGCGAGATTATTCTTTTTACGTTATGTCAGCAGGATCACAACAGGAAAAAAGCAAACTGTGTCAAAAGAAAAAAAATGCAGAAAAGATTACTGCTGGATTCAATGAAAAACCTCCATTTGAAGTTCATGGCTGAGCATACCAACCTTCTATCATACTCACTGTTCTGCACACTTCGCCCCTACTGGGTTGTGCATCCAACATTGGCAGATTGTGAAACATGCATGTGCAAACAACATGAAAATCTAAGCTTTACTGCCAAAAAGCTTCACCAGATGCACATCATCGACACATCCAATTTGGAGAGCCTGACACAAGCTATCACATGTGATAAGCAATGTATGTATGGGGAATGTGAGGAATGCATCAATAATACCTATATACTCACAAGCCACTACAGAGCCACCAATCGTGTCTCCTACCTTCAGTGGGCCACTGTAGACAAAGAGGACAAAAACAATCCTGGAGCAGCCCCAAAGATCACTTTGGAAAAAGAATCTGAATGCTCCCAAGAAGAGCTGGTGGAAAAGTTTAACATTTTGCTCCAGAAGTTCAGATGCCATCTCTATAACATCACACATCAAGATGCTTTCTCACAAGCCCTGAAGTTAAATCTCCCTGCAAATGAATGTGCAGTCCATATTGACTTCTCTGAGAACTACAACTGCAAGTACAGCGCTGAAGTACAAGCTGTTCATTTTGGTGCATCACACCAACAGGCCACGTTACACACTGGGGTTTACTATTTGGGGGGGGCATCTGCCCCTACCTCCTTCTGCATTGTATCAGCATCCAGACTGAAGGGGCCACCTGCCATATGGAAACACCTGGAACCCATCCTGAGAGAAATCAGAGAGAAATTCCCAAATGTGACAACTATCCATTTTTTTAGCGACGGCCCCTGCACGCAGTACAAGCAGCGTGGTAATTTTTCTCTCTTTTGTACTGAACTTTTCAAGAAGGGGTTTATACAAGGAACCTGGAACTACTTTGAAGCCAACCATGGTAAAAGTGCCCCAGATGGTGTGGGTGGCACATTGAAAAGGAGGGCCGACAGACTTGTCAGCCAAGGAGCTGCTATCCCCACGGCACTGTCACTGTACCAAGCTCTTGGTGTGGGACAATCGAAGGTGAAATTGTTTTACATTCAGGAGCAAGCAGTGGAGCATGCAGTGAAAGAAATGCCAGCTGACCTTCCAGCTGTACCATCCACAGTGAGGCTCCACCAGGTGGTCACTCTTTCACCTGGGAAAATAATCTACCGTGACGTCAGCTGCATGTGTTCTGCAACAGGGAATCTGGAGTGTGACTGCCAAAAAAACAGTTCAGTTTTCATCTGACAGATGACCACACACAGAAGGCCCCATGTACAGCACAACAGAAGAAGTGTAGTGGCACAGTCCAGAGGTTGTGGGGAAATGGTGTGCCCTGGTATATGACCACACTATCTACCCAGGGATCATCCAAGAGGTGAATGAGACCCACTGTCAGGTGAAATGTACGCACAGAGTGGGGGTAAACCGTTTTTTCTGGCCGTTAAGGGACGATCTTCTTTGGTATCCCTTTGAGGATGTGCTGACCCTCATTCCTCCCCCAGAGAATGTTACCTCACGCCATATGGCCATTGCAAGAGAGATATGGGATACACTGGCCAGCCACGGAAATTAAACATGAACATTATAACATATGCTTTCTAAAACATGGATCAGTTCATACTGTTCAGTCCTGTTTTTGATGATTCATTTTAATGCCAGGTTGTAAGCCTAGTGTAACATGGCTATTTTTTATGTATGTCTGTATGTCCGAATATTTGATCAGATCCAGTTTGTGGTCTTGTTGATTATCATTCATTCATACAGAATTCATTCTCTTGAATATTATTAAATAACATTCGTTATTTGTCACATTTGTAGATCATTGTCATGATCTACAATCAAAAGAAATGTATCCATTCAACCCTGTTATCATATATTTTTTTCATAAAATAATCTTAAATCCTTTTCTAAGCTTGTGAGGGTTTAAGCTATTGTCATTTTAAAAGTTTCAATGATTACATGCATATTGTGTTTGAGCAAATATTTGAAAATAAATAATTAAATGAGTAAAAATAAATGTGTGATTACCAAAAAGTTGAGAAAGACAGATTTCAAAAGTTGTTTACATTAAAATAAAACAAGTCTTATCTGAAATCAAATGAGAACTCAATGTGAATGTGACTTTCTTTACTTAAGGGTAAAAGGTTTATTAAGCAATATTTTAAAATATAATTTTTTCAGGTTCCTGAGTATTTGTAACGGGGTTGCGCCAAGCAGAGCACACAACGAATAAAATCTCATAAAAAGCGTACCTTTGATGTTTGAGCTGGACGAATCAAATTATTTGACAGATTATTACTTGTTTTTCTTTAATACATAAACAGAAAATGATAAAATAATGGTTACATTTTTCAATTGGTCTGGTGCCTAAATTGTCCTCTAAATCTGGAATGTACACACACAATGCACATCCCTAGTTATCCTCTCCCCTGTATATAATCACATCCATAGCTGTATATCTTGATTCGTTAATGTAAAGTTAATGTAAATAAACCAATATGCACTTCTGTTGAGATGCTAACTACATTTCAGTGGCTTTGAAATTTACATTATTCTTTGCACAGTTACAATAAAGTTGAATCTAATCTAATTAAATAAACGTAACAGGCCTTTCTTGATAATAAACAATAAAACAGTAAACGGTTGCTTATTAATAATATTGTCAGGTTTAGGCGCTGTAGCCTTCTCCTTGTCCAAATGACCAATGCTGAATATTTAATAAAATGCTAAATAGTTACTGTCTACTGCGTTGTTTGCTTAAATACTGTTCTGAAATTTCTTTAAAACCAGATGTGCGAGACGGAAAGCTCTGTATGAAAATGAAGATGTAAATAGTATGCATTAGCCCACATACCTGGGAAGAGAAAATTTCCCGGAAAGTCATTGTTCGCAGTTTTGGCTAGTTTGGACAACACACACAGACATACCGTCCTTTTCTTCTTCTCCCCCTCCTATAAGTAGGTTGAACGGTAGTGTGGAGTGTTGCTGCCTCTTACAGCTTAAAAGTGGCACTTCATTACTTCATTTGCATTGCTGTGAAGTCAAATCAAGGTGGAAAAAAAAGTCTTTAAAAAGCAAAAATGAAGAAAGAAAAACAGCCTTCAAGAAGGACATTCTTCCCCTAGTAAAGTTCCTACATCTGCTTCTTCAGGTTCACTGATAATTCAATTCCATTCAATATATTTGTAGGGCGCTTCTATCAATGGACATTGCCTCAAAGCAGCTTTACAGAAGTATAGAAACATAGAGAAAAAATATATATACAGTAATACCTTGACTTTAATTCGTTCTGTGACCGAGCTCGTAACTCAATTTGCTCAAATTAAATTTCTCCATTAAAATGAATTGAAATGCTATTAATCCGTTCCAGCCCCCCAAAAAACACACCCATTTTTTTGTTACGTGTTTTTAAATAAGAAAAATGTGCTTTATAAATAACAAATAATGTATAAAAAAAAAAAAAAACAATGAAAAAGAACGTTAAGAAATAAACTGGTTTTATTAAGTGTATTTACGTTGAAGATCAGACGAAGATGCTGGCGGAGGGGGAGGAGATTTTTCATTTCGTGCTCTATCGCTTAACTTAAGTTACTCGCTACACACTTAATGCTACAACTAATTGCTAAATTTAACTTACACACTCTGCTACACTTTATCGCTAAACTTAATTGCTACTTTTTAAAAAAAAAATATATATATATATATATATTTTTCACTTCACCTAATCATCATCTTCTCTGACTTTTGCCTTTTTCGCCACACTTTCCTCGCTTTCCCTTGCAGGGCGTTTCAATAAAAACCTGTCCAATGAGGTTTGTTTCTTCCTCCCTTTCAAAATGTTTGGAAAATGAGCGAGGAAGTGTCGTTACACAGCGCCAACGCACGACCTGGAGAGATAACCACGTGAACTGACCACTCGCTGGGCTACCTAGTGACGGGTGGCGTAAGCTCGCGCGCTCGTAACTCAGATCTCGGCTCGTATCTTAAAGCAAAAAAAAAAAAAAATCTACCGAGCGACGGCTCGTATCTCGGAAAACTCTTAAGTTGATTCAGTCGTAAGTCAAGGTTACACTGTTTACATAAAACTTTATCCTTGTTTTATCCCTAATGAGCAAGCCTGAGGCGACGATGGTGAGGAAAAACTCCCTGAGATGATATGAGGAAGAAACCTTGAGAGGAACCAAGCTCAGCAGGGAACCTCGTCATCATTAAGGTGACACCAGACAGTAAATAATGTCAGCAGAAGTAACACATTCAATAATTAAGCAAAAGAAATCTCCAAGTCCAGGGAAGACTATAATTCAAAGCTAGGCATTTTCATGGAAGTTTACCTACATGAGTACATCATAAGTAGTTTCCAACACCACAAGAAGGAGGACATGAAGTACACATTGTTTGAGAGCGTGTGGTAAGCATGAATGGGCTTTGTGCAGCTTGTGAATTTACCATAAATTTCTGGTATTTCTGGCAAAGTCTTATTAGAGTCTGTACAGCATGATCCATTGTGACTCTTCTAAAGTTGAAGGTCAGGTAGACTGCTCAGAGCAGTGTTAGTCCTGTGGAACCTCTGCCGATGTCTGAGAGAATTCCACGCAGACTTGCTTCGAAGCACACAGGTATAGGTTTGGAGAAAATCAACCAGGTTGAAGCTAAAACATATTATTTAAAATGCATAAATTAGCTATATGTTTAGAATAATCAACATGGATAAGAGATGGTGACTTGCCCATGATGTCTTCTCAACATCACCCAAAACATAATGATAGGGATAAAAGAAGGCCATTTTATATATATATATATGTTTTATGTTAAAGTTGAATTATAATGGGATTGGAAATGAAAAATGTAAATCTAGAATTTAATTGTGTCTAAAAAAGTCCCAAAAGTTCCAAAAGAAACAGCATCTGGTGGAGCATCTCAGCTTAGGGGAATTCAGCTGAGGTCATCATGTGTGATAGGGTGATGGGATGTTCTTTGTAAACAGCTCATAGCACTGACTACTATAAACCTCATCTCTACAATCATCCTGAAGAATTTAAAAAAAAAATTATTTTAGTTTAGTTTTGCTCATTTGACTGAGCTAGTCTGGTCAATGTGGTGATTGGAGTCAGAAGATTTCACTTTAGATTGATTTTTTACCACAAAGTACCCCCTAAGACACATTTAGTGCACATCATTTTTATACCTTTTGCTTCTTTTTTTCTGCAAGCCTTATCCTTGTCTGCCACCTTCATCTCCTTCTAGTACTTTCCAACTCTATCATTTAATGTGATGTGGCTCATTCTATTTTAAAAAGAAAACACGTGATGGCATCATGCCAGTGTTCTGTCTGGAAAGTACCTAAACCTTTGATCATCATTCCTCTCAGGCTTTCCAGTTCATTTCACATAATCACTTGTCAGATATATATGTTGTAACTTGTTTCGAATAAACTGATTTGATAAAGTACCAACGGTAAGATGATACGCATGAAAAATACCACAAAATAACACGTAAGTATGAAAAAAACACATAATAGAAATGTTTAACAACTGTAGAGAGTCGATAACGTTATCATTTAATCTATGTTTCTTAAAGGCATGCCCTTACCAAAATGGGCATTGTTCTTCGGGTCCATGAATGATAATATCCTGGAATCAAATCTGAGTCACGTCTCAGGGTTTTCATGCAGACTTTGTTGAGATGCAGCAAAGTCAAGCTGGTCCATGAGTTAAATGTTGAACTCTCAGCGGTCCCGTCTCCTTTTGCAGAAACATCCACTCCCCTTTATCCTCCACCCTAATCTCTCAAGTTACAGTTTCTGTTCCGTTATTCAAAAATAAAAACATGTGTAAAATACTGTGTCTGAGTCCCACCTACTTCAAGAGAGCTTCTTTATAGCTCAATCCCTTCTATACATTATGACCCAATCAGGCCAGAGATGAGACTGTGAAATTGCACTCCTGTGGAGAACCAAGACCAAACTTCTCCCTCCACCCTTGACTAGGAGGGAGAAAAAAGATCCCTAACCTTATTGTTTTTAAAGATCAGTGAGTGTAAGCATGTGCATATCATCTTTTCTACAGCCTTCAGACAGTTAAGTAGAGTATAACAGTATACTGTGTGGTGGAAATCAGTTAAACACATTTAAATAAGATGAAGACTTAACTAAAGTCACAGTAAGAGTAGAAAAGTTTATTAAAAAAAAAAAAAGCTGCGCAGGACGTCTCTGTCACCTACACACACACAGTGCATCTGCGAGAGAGAGGTGCTTCCCCTTTCTCTCACACTGCTTTCTTTTATGCATACACACTTAACAGTTGCATGAGTTCAGAAGTTCAAGCTATCGTTGCTGGGCAGGTGTCTCCTCTCAGTTCCTTACCCTGCCATCTTAGTTCCCCTTAGGAGAGGACATATTGTCTTCAACGATTATTCTACTTGTCTTTAACGATTATACAACTGTCAGCATATTTCAAGTCTTTTGTCTTTTGCACACATATACATGACAATCTGCATGTACACACAAGCCTCGCACATACATTACCACAGAAAGTTTTTTCCACTACATATCCCTCCTTTTGTCCTTAATGGACAACATCATAAAATTTTATTTAACAAACATCTATCATACCCTTCCCACCAGGTTTTCAGTTATGCTGTCACATAGTTAGATCATCGCAGAAAAGACTATACCGCTGTTTTTGTAGAGAAAAGACTCTCTAACGAGTACGCAGAGTTCAGTAAGAAAATAGCATCATCATTATTGTTTTACTCAGGTTTTATGCATCATCTTTTTCATCTGTGTCCACATTCAGAGTTGGTGAATAATCTGCGTCCAACGGGTCTGGCGGCCAGTCCGGAATCAGATCCTCATCTTGGAAAGGTGGTTGCCAGGGGTGTTCGACGTCATTCCCATGTAGAGAGCTAGTTGTTCTTACTGACCTGACGGTGTGTTTCCCGTCCTACTCGTCAGTCTGCAGCAATATGGTGTATCTGGTGACCTGTTTGATCATCCATCTCTGTAAGCATTTTACCAAACAGGGCCCGAATAGGCACAGAAGTATGACCACTGGTACCACTAGGGAGAGGTATGGGGCCCATTGCCCACACACCCAGTACTAATCATCGCTATGAGGAAGCGTGCCATTTTCTCCCGGATGTAATGCTGAGCATGGTTTCTCGCTGCAACTGTTATTACTGCTGTAAGAATCGTAGGCAGTGGCACATGATGAATTATGTGTCACACCCAGGAATTGATTCCCGTTGCCCTTGAAACATGCAGGGAACTTGAAGTGCGGTGGAAAAATGGCTTTGAACCCTCTCATTTCTGCAACGTTCCTTTGATAGCCATATAAGGCTGTCCTCGGGACTTGTGTACACATGTCCTTGTCTGTGTTGTTCTTGCACCACCTGATTCCTGATTGCCTGATATAGGTGGCATGTGTGCACACATTGTTCAAACACATTGGAGTGATACATGTTTGAGCCACTGCTGTGAGCGTTGTATTTTCCCATGACAGTCGCAGCGTGTGTGAATTGACTGCCATGGGCAGGGCATGGCACACGTAACATGACTCATTCATATGCTGCTTCGCTGTCCAGTTTGCGAACTGCCAGAAGACATTGTCGTGTGGGTGTGATTCACTTGGACAGACATTGAGGCTTATCCCTATCAGCAGAGTGAGGACCTTGATTTTATTCAATGAGTTAGCTTTTTGTGTTTTTAACTGTTTGTCCTATCTACCTGTACGGTGAACTATTACCTTTCTTGATGCTCAGGTGCTCGGAGTGCGGGTATACCCGATCAGCACTCATCCCACCTTTACGAGGTTTTTGCCCCAACAGGGACAGCGTGACTGTTACTATTCTATCTTCGTTGATCTCTGGCTCTGGAACTCGCTTGCAGTGGCTGGCATGTATCCAGGTTGCTCTTTCCACCACCTTAACTGCTGTCTAAGTTGTTAGCAGGATCTTGAATGGACCTAGCCACTTTGCTTTAAATTAGCAATACTGCCTAAAAGTAGTGTTTATCTATCAAAATTATTTAGCTATTGAGTAGTAGCTGGCTTTGATTAATGCAAATTAATAACCACACTGAGACTGGAAAAAGGAGAGGGAAATTTCTTGAAACATTAGGAGTTACAGCTCAGTCAGCCTATCCAATGGGATCAGTGGGACCGGGGGGTCAGAAGTAGAAGAAGGGATCTCAGGCTGCTGAGGAGAATTGGGAGAGTAATCAGTGGGGGAAATTGGAGGTGAATACTCAGGATGAGGAGAAGGTATGGAGTTGGGTGAAGGCACAAAGCCAGGAGAAGGCAGGGGAATGTCAGGAGAGCTAGAAGGTGAAGAAGTGTCAGAGGAAGAATCATCAGAAGAGATCTCAATAGTCTCAAAAGTCTTCAGTCTGGACGCCTTGAGACGTGGTGTGTGTCCAATGCCAGTAGAAAGTCTGGGTGGACTGGTCATGGGTTTTGGGGAAGAATTGGGTGCTCTGATCATGACAGATGATGTCCCTCACGAAGTTATGAGCAATTTTGGGAGACTCGGGAATAGAAGTTTCAGAAAGGTGTTCCAGGAAACCAGTAAGCTCATACTCAGCTGATACTGGCGATAGCATCGCAGAGCCCCCCTGGGACTTCTTCAGAAGATAACACGGCGGGCTGACTGAGCTAGAGGGAAAAATAGAATGGGATGAGTGAGGTGCATAGGTTTTATTTGTAATCAGCGCTGGTTACAAGAATTGAGCTGCTCATGAATGAACATCCCAAGAATCTCTGAAATAATCATCACAAAACATAGCCTTTTATTCTTTTCTCTTATCTTTTCATAATATTCAAACCAAACCCTCTTTACTGAGAAAATCCCACCTATCTTTTTTCTTGGAATTTCGGGTTCTTCTGGACACCATTATCTCTTAATGTATAACTCTTTCACATTCCATTATAATTGGACTTTCGAGATCAGTCATATAAAAATAATGGACATCTGTGCTCTTATCAGTGGCACTTTCTAGCTTTTTCCATTTAGCAGTTCACTCTGACCTCTGAAGACCGCATAGTTGAGTTTCGGGGCCTCTGCTCCGTCTTTAATTGCTTGGGTTTAATTTATTGCTCTATTTTTCTTTACATTTGCACTAGCCTGCAGTTTTAATTGCGTTCTCTCACGTACTCGCAGCTCTATCTCCTCTGACTGAGGGCCCAACTCTCCCCTCCTCGAGGTACCCATACACCTATAGTTGGTTTCAACAACCCTTGATACAGCTCCAAGTTTTGTCTACCACTAAAAAGGCCTGCCAAACTGATGTTACCTGCCAAACTGATGATTAATGTTACCACCATTAATCACTCTACACAGGCCGTGCAATCTCAGTCCAGAGTTAACAAGCATACCCAAACCTCTGATCCCACACGTTGTGTTAAACTCTACATTATTAAACCTGTAAATAGAGGTGGTCAATTAATTGAGGTGGTGTCCGACAACCCAATCATGCTGTCCCCAGATTCCAATTGTTTTATACATGCCCAAACAAAAATGCATTCATATACACCTTAAACACTCTAAAACATTCAAACACACTTTAAACACTCTGAACCGTTCAAAAATTACTCCCACATTCCCCCCTTTTGTGACTCATAAGAAACAACACATTTCTACTTGTCCAGACGCCGAAGGTACGCATTTTTTGTTTTATGTAACCTACCAGTGCAACTATGTGAGTACCTATACCTTAAGTAAATATAAGTGTGGTAATATAATATGGTGAATAAATGTGAGTAAACATGCTTCATAACTGTGGGTAAATATATTGAATAAATGCGAGTAGGTAATTCTGAACAAGTGCAGACAAATATATGTGAGTAAATATACCTGTGAGTGCAGTATAACATGATACATGTTGTGCTCCAATCCCTGTGCAGGCATCCATGCATTTTAATTTTCCTTCAACCAATACTTGTTTAGCTTTCCTTTGTCCACAGGTTTGAGCTTTTCAAGCCAATCTCTAATTCGTTTGAATTTATACTTACCTGAACCCCCTGCTCTATTAACCATTCTTTGATGGTGCTTCACATGTTGGTTTTCTCCGTTTTGTGTACGGTGACCAGCAGCACGACCGTGCCTGCCTTAGGTTGTCTCACCCCGTGAGATCTTACACGTCATAGACTATCCGTCTTTCTTCTCTGGTCACCGGCTGAATGTTTTTCATTCAGCTTACGGGCCAACACCTTACATCCCGGTGTGGTGGCTTCATTTTAAACGTTAGTCTCTCTGGTCCTTCGTGGAGCAATGGTGGGGCTTTCAGTATAATTTTGAACTTAAACACCCTCTAATCATCATGCCAATCGTGTCTGCCTGCAGAGAGCTTGGGAACCAACCTCTAATAGTTGTTCATAAAAAACTTTATCCTATTCTACTTATATGTTGCGTAAATGTTTAAGTAAATATGACTTGATCTCTAAGAAACTTTATGTAAACAAATCCTACTCTATAACATAAAATGCTTCTTACACTGATCATGATGAAACAGAAAGAACTCACTGATAAGATATAAAATGGGTAATCAGCAAGTACACTGTATTCCCTAACGGTATAACGAACTCTTTAAAAATAAGTTAATTGTACTTAAAATTGCTTAACAGTTCATTCATCTCAAAACTTTTAAGTGTTTTGACGTCCAGTAACTCAAATAAAATAGTTGAAGCCATTCAACTCAAAAATTTTAATTATAACTTTGAAATGATGTAATCTCATTACCAGACATGTTGTTATTATTATTATTATTATTATTATTAAAAACAGAGAATAATTGTCTTTAATTCACGGGTTGCATTATGGCATTCTATTTAATAAAATAATGCGAAGAAGAAGAGTCTTGAATTGCAAATGCAATTTATTTAAATTTTAAAACATATAGGTAAAAAATCTCTATAGTACTATAGAAAGAGAGAAACATTTAGACTATCGTGCCGTGTCAGATTATTTATTGTTTTACATAAAGTACTATAATTAACAGTGGATTTACATTTGAAAACGCGCACGTGTATTTGAATTTGGAAACCCGCCATTTTTTAACGGTCGGTCCTGCAGGAGTCATTGCCTCAACACGTTTCTCTGGAAATAATATTGGCCATCGTTTCCGTGGTTGCTGCGGGTGGTTTAGCAGTTATAATCTGGTAATTACTTTACAAAACATTCTTACTAATAGACCTAGATTATTTGTATTATCAGGAACAGTTTACATGTTGTAATGTTATTTTTGTTAGCTGTGTATTGTGGGTGAACTAAATTTAACCATGATTTAGGGGTAGACGTGTTATATTTGCTGACATTGTGGCCCTGTTGGTTATCGCGGTTACTTGTCTTGAAGCTTTTCAGTTCCAGGAAAAGAAGGTCAATGATTTTGTTCTCTCCTACTTTTACCGATGTTTGGAATTAAATTAGTTGTAATCATGCCAAATGTACCTCGTTTTTGTATATCTTTATATACATTATATTAATTTATGTTCGGGTTGTAAGGCCAGAGCATACTGAGTAAAATTAAAATTTGTCGGTGAATATATATTGCTAACGACCAAAAGCAAATTATAAAACTCCAGTTGATTTCTGAGGTTGGTATAACTTATTGTGTTCTTGTCTCTGGTCATTTTCATGATTTGGATTTGAATGATGGATTGGAAATGCAAGTTATGTGATTACTCGTCACTTACCCGAGCACAGTTACTTAGGCATTGTGGCTTGCAACACAGCCATTTTTCAAAGCTTAGCCCTTTACCTTGTCTCTGTGACTCATGCATTTGCACATTTGTTTCATTCAATGCACTGAAAATTCATGTATCACGATTTCATAATGAGCAGGATAAGATGCATGCATGTCCAGGAGTCCAGCTGGTGTACAAATGTCCTTTATGTGGGTGCAAGCAACCTTTTTCAGAGAAAACTCTCTTCGGCCATTTAAGAGGGCATTTGAAAACTCATGAAATGGTGATATGCCCATATAAGAATTGTAGGTATAGCACAAATGTCTACTCCTCATTTAATGCTCACAAAAGCAGGGCCCATGGAATAGATGTTAGTTTAACTTGGGTAGATCTTTTTGATGATATAGTTGCTGCAGATGATGTCAGTTCTGTAGCCACAGAGCCTGTGTATGAGGATCCTACACAGTCTGAGATCACAGATATGTTGAATGTCGTTGATGATATTCAGTGTGACATGGGCCAATTAAAAGTGCAACTACAACACAATTTAGCCTCTCTGTTTTTGAAGATGCAGGCTATACTTCATGTGTCAGATATAGCTACGCAGGAAATAGTAGAACATTTGTCTCAGCTGTTTTCTTTGTCAAGACCTCTGCTGAGAGAGGCGGTAAATGGCGTATTACAGAGACATTGCAATACTGTAAGTGAAGCTGCTCTTGATGAAATTGTTTGTGTTGTTATGGACAGTAATGTTTTTGTCAGTGCAACTGCTAAAGGAGCAGAATTATCTTCAAATAAGCGGCGGAAAACCTTTATTGAGAGAAACTACCCCATGGTTATGCCGTTTCAGTATGTTGTAGCACCTGGGCACACAGCTATATATGTTCCTATACTTCCCATGATTCAGTTGTTGTTCAAACATACTGATATATTTGACCGAATACAAGAAGCACATTCTCCACAATCCAGTCAATACAAAAGCCATCGTGATGGTTTGTATTTTCAAGAAAATAAGCTGTTGTTAGCATCAGGTGAGTTTAAATTGCCACTGCTGTTTTATATTGATGAGATAGAAGTTGCAAATCCGTTAGGCACTTCAAGGAAAATACACAAACTCTGTTCAGTGTATTGGCTACTTGCTGATCTACCTAGCAAATACCGATCAGCTTTGCATGTGATACAGCTGGCAGTGCTGTGTAAAGTTCCTGTTGTCCAGAAATGTGGCTATGAAAGTGTTTTTGGCCCTTTGTTGCAAGACATAGGTACATTAGAACAAGATGGTGTGTTCATTGAATCTCTTGGTCAGTCTGTTAAAGGTACTGTTCTTTTTGTTGCAGCAGATAATCTTGCAGCTCACGGATTGGCAGGCTTTGTACAGTCATTTCGTTCTGAGTATGTTTGCAGATTCTGTCTGGCCACTCAAGACCAGTTTCAATTGTATGATGTTGCTGAGGGTGAATTCAGTCTAAGAACTAAACTAAGTCATGATCTGCATGTCCAGAAAGTCTTGAGTACAAATGGGGCAAGTAGTTGTGGTGTGAAAGGAGACTGTATCTTAAAACAAAAGCTGCAGTATTTTCATCCCATCACTGGCTTCCCCCCTGATATTCTCCATGACCTCCTTGAAGGTATTGTGCCACTAGAGTTGGCTTTGTGCATTCAGGAAATGATTCGTCTGAAACACTTCACACTTGATTATTTGAACAGGAAAATAGAAACATTCCCATATCAACATACAGACAAGGCTGATAAGCCAAAGCCAATTTCCAAAACATATACCACAAAAATGACAATAGGTGGTAATGGGCATGAAAATGCTGCATTACTTCGACTGCTTCCATTTATGGTTGGCAGTGCAGTACCTGAGGGAGATGGTGCATGGGCAGTATTAATGGAATTGAAAGATATTGTGGAGTTAGTGCTGTCCCCAACATTTACTGAAGAGATGATTCAGTATCTACAGAGTAAAATTAGGGACCACAGACAAAGTCTTCTTGAAGTATTTCCAGACTTTAAGCTTCGGCCAAAGCATCACTACATTGAACATTACCCAGAGCTGATCAGATGTTTTGGACCTCTTGTACATTTATGGACCATGCGTTTTGAAGGCAAACACCGCTTCTTTAAAAAGGTTGTTCATGATACACAAAACTTTAAAAATGTGTTAAAGACACTGGCAAGCAGACACCAGCATATGATGGCTTATCATCTAAGTGCTCCAGCATTCTTCAAACCACATTTGCAGGCATCAACTGTTACATCTGTTTTAGTTTCAACACTACCTGAAGTGGCAAAACAGTATGTTGAACAGAAGACTGATAGTAACACTATATACTGTGCATCTAGAATCACAATTGATTGGGACGAATATTTGTACTGGGGATTTTTTTGTGGCTGGTTTTGAAGCAGGGTTACCTCAGTTTTGTAAAACTGAATCAATCCTCCTTGTGAACGATCATGTGGCCTTCCTGTGCAGGGAGCACAAATCCCATTATATTGAACACCTAAGGGCCTTTAATCTGTGTTTAGGTAATATATCTGTTAAAGCAATAGCGGATTTAAGTGACACATCCCCCCTTTCTGCGTACACTATAGAAGGCCAGTTGCTGTTGACGTCAAAGCGATTTCTACCATTACAATAAGGTACAGATTTCTACATTATTTGGAAATCCACATACAGTCCATCTTGTTGAAAACTATTTGTTTAACCTCACTTTTTATCTTGTTGTATTGGTCTCCTAGATGGCGGAGTGCCAGAAACTTTTATTGAGAGTTTATATTGCTTCTGACATTGCCCACAAGATGACCTTTTCTACACGCCCAACTACAGTAGAAGAGCTGATTACAGCGATTAGAGAGAAATTCAGACCTTGTCTTGATTTTGATTTCAGCCTCCAATATGAAGACCCAGATTTTGGGGGGCAACTCTGCTTTCTAACAGACATTTCAGAACTTCCAGAGAAGGCTGTATTAAAAATACACAGATCTGAGAGTGATGCCAGCTCAGCTGCAACTTCAGACACTGAAATACTCCCTCATACCCTGGTACGCATGCAGAGTTGGCCTGACGTGTTCCCAGTTCCTCGATTTTCATATGATGTTGAGTACAGACTAGAAGCTGGAAATGCAGTCTATGAAAACAGCAGAAGGTCTTTAAAATTAACAAAAGGCCAAAAACATGACATTCTAGAAAATATGGCCAAGGCAATGCACAGCTTCAAGGCTTACCCCAGTGACAAAGAAGTTGCAAAAGCAGCAGAGGCTCTTATTTCTAAGCACCCATGCCTCACAGAACCAGGAAGTCAGTGTGGATGGTATGGCTGGAAGACAAGTTTAAAGTTTAAGATGGGCAACTATCGCACAAAACTCAGCAGATCTGGTTGTGAAGAGGTGGCTGTAAACTCGGGGAAGAGAAGCCAAAGTAACCCAGAGAGTGAGCCTCCCCACTCCAACATCAAAAGAGCTCGTCGAGCTGAGGTAAACTACCTACCAAACTTTCCAAGGCGAGAGAATGCTGAAAGCCTGGAACAGCTAAGATTGCAAATTGTTGAGGAAGTGTCCAAAGCAGAAAGAAGTCATGGGCTAATAGAAAGACTCATGCAAACTACATTTGCTCTGCGTCGCAAACAGATTGTTGTAGATAACCCATCACAACCAGTGAAGGACTTTTTGGAAAAGTGGCCTGCACTTCGACTGGAATCTCAGGTAGTTTTCTCAGTTCCTTTTTCTTAAATAAAATGCCTGTTTCATTTTTCTTGTTTAACATATATTTTTAAATGTTTTGTCTCTATGCTTGCTTGCAGATTTCTGCAGAATTTCATAGAATAACGAATATCAACTTGAAGAACAGGTTCTATGCAGAGCTGGACAAACATACTCCTCGACTCATGGCTGTCTACAGGCAGAAGGCTGCCCGCACTGGCAAGATAGCAGAAGCATTGAGAAGCATATTTAATGCCTATGATCTTCTGGTAAATTTAAATGTTAATTACAATCATAGTATGTTAATTGGTTAATGGTCACAAGTTTCACTTCATAAGGAAACACTGCAAGCTTTGAATTCTGTCACTTTAAATGTATTTCCCATTGTCACCTGTCCTTTATCACTACTTTTTCTCTGTTCTTTTGCACCTCTAATACTTATTTTACAGGAGCACTTTGATATCAATAACAGACGTACAGCTGCACTTCGAGCTCTCCCTGTTTACTTGCGTGAAGATGACTCTGTCTTTTTCAAGACGTGGAATGTAGGTTTTATATATCTCATATGACTTATAAAATTATTTATCTGCTTATGTTTATGAAGTTCCCTCATGTTTTTTAGACTGAAGAGATGGAAGAGCCAGACATTGCAGATTCAGCTGTAGCTCTTCTAAGCATGGTGAATGGAGACTCAAGGTCCACTGTTCAGTTTGACCCTACTGGGATGGCTATTGTGCTGGAAGGTGACATTATTCTGAGGGACATTTCCAGGATGTCTGATGCTTTTCTTTTGATATTTGGCATGATATATGCATTACATCTGGATTATCCAAAAGAGCTGACTCACACCTTCAACTTCATTCAAAAAGTGTTACTGGGCTTAGATGACGCAAAGCCACTAGCACCCCGATTGCTAAGCCTTAAAAATGATCTACTGATAAAGGAGTAAGAGATGTGAATGTACGATCCCTGTACACTTCATTTTCTTTCTTTCTTTTTCTTTTTTCCAGTTGTGACTAATATGGCAATGTTCTGTTTAAATATTTGAAGATTTGAAATATTTTATATTATATAAAAGATTTGAAGTTTTGAAGTATTCCATGACACAGGAAAAAAAACTGAGTAAGAGATTTTTACTCATCGATTATTATTTCACTTGTTTTGACTAATACAGTTACGGTATATTGTAACTGAGCTCAGGTTTTCAAAGTTTTCAGAAAACAGATTTTTTTGTGTTCATGTATATTTGATTTTTGTTTAAGGGCAGAAAACTATTCTGTTGTATATTTCCAGAATTTCTACATATTGTGTCACTTTATTTATTTATTTATTTTTTTCAAAAGCTAATGGCAAGATGTTAATTCATGAAGACTGAATGCTCCTTTTGATTGAAATATTGAATTCCTGTTGCAAAGTAAAACATTTGCTTCTGCATATGGAGTTGAAAAGTCTCTTCATTTCTAATGTTTAAGAATGAGATTTTCTTATTGAATGTAAATTTTGAGGTAATATTTCTTAAGTTTTTTTATTTTTAATTAATGAAAATTTTATTTTTAGGGAATTAAAAACTGTAAGTATTGAATACTTAAAAATATATAACAAACATGTAATATCTTTAATTTTTGATAAATTGAATTAATTGAGCTTATTTATTATATTTTTATTATATTTTTTATATATTTATTTATTATGAACAAAAAAATAATTTTGAGTTAATCTGTTCTTATGTATTAAGTGTACTTAATTTAAAACAATTAAGTTTATCTACTTATAAAAAATTGAGGAAACTTATTACCTCAAAACTTTTGAGTTATCTTAACTTGCCGGGGTTTGCAGTGTAAGACAAAACCATTCAGTAGTATGATCAAGCAACACATTCTATTGTATATCAGCTAACAGTGATCATGTAATATGCAAGAGTGAGCGCATACAAAACAACACAACAATATGTTTTTTTGTAAACATATAAAGCAAGCAGAAATGTAATCAATGTCCCCTTCTCGAAAAAAACAAACAAAAAGCACTCTGCATCTTCTGTCCCATGTGATTTTGCGTCACACAGAGGGACCGTTGGAGGACTAAGGAGAGGTTACCAGCACATCACTCTACGGTGACCAGATTGGCAACGATCTTAAAATCCCCAGTGTGTTTAGGAACATTGGTCCACAACACATCCTCCCCCAACTTCACTGTGAAGACATCCACACATTTGGGAAGTGGTATGTCTGCAGAAGTACCATACTGCCTTTTGTACCATCTACCATACTGGTCCTCTCTCCTATAGCTAACACTTAGTACACGCTTTAAACAATATCTTACATGGACTACCTCAAAAGGCGAGTGTGCAGGCTGTTTTGGAGTATGTGATTGTGTTTGTACTACAGTGTTATACATACTATCAGCGTACATTTTTACTGTGTGTATAAGATTGCCTCTAAAAGGGTCTACGAGTAGTCTAGGCTTGAACTCCATTCTCCCAAGTCATTTGCCAACAAGGCTTTCTATGTGTCTCTCCAATGTCCTGTCGGAACTCAGAGTCCCCTTCTAGTGGACATATCACAGGGTGGAATCTTTAATTGTACCTATTTCTATTATTTCACTAATCTTACCAAATAAAGTCAATAAACTATCAGATACTTAGCCGAAATGAAGGAGATCTCAGTCAGCAGATGAGAAGAAGCAGGTTTCTTTATTCAGCCATGCAGTCAGTCACAGGCATTTCTGAGGAGAGCAGCTGGTCTCAAAAAACCCCAAAAAATTCTTCTTATACCTCCTTTTCCAAATTTAAATATTTCCAGATTATACTCAGTGTATGTATACTTTTAATCCCTCCTTCCTTAATTTACATACTTACTATATTTTCTTATTTGTCCCCATACCGCCCCTTAATCAAAACCTTTGATGATATCAATGTTCCTTCTCTCAATGTTCCCTGAAATTTTCCTAGAAATGATATATGACCGCAATGGGTACATGATGTATGCAACATTGTGCACATACCTACCTCGATGTTTACAACGATGTGCACGTACCTCACGTACCTTGATGTTTTCGATGTTTTAAATTAGACGTGCTTCCATTTCTTAGAAAACCATGCATCTATTTCATGGTGGTAAACCCTCTATGTTTGGATCTAAATGTGCTTCTCTTTCACCTAATAAGAGTTGCTGACGCTGATAAGATGCCGTTATGTCTAGGTTATGTCTAGCGTATGTCTGTCTTCTCTCACCTTCTATTCTGGGCCCTGAAAATCCCCTTACTTTCGAACTTCTCAGCACCAGAAAATCCCCTCTATTTCACCCTTCTCAGCACTATTTCTGCATGATTAGCATGATTATTATAAAAGTTATACATGTGCATTAATCAAAAGCTAAAACAACCTGATATTGTAAAGATATATATTTGATATAACTGCATTACTCAAAAGCTTACTACTAATCAGGAGCTAAATTATTTTAATAGATATTTGATATGTGATAGATAACCACTACTTCTAGGCAGAGCATTGCCATTTTAAATCTAGGCTAATATATGATGTATGATATCTATGTAATTTCTCCGACAGTCCCTCCATTATGCTACTAACTTTATTAAGTCCATTTCATCAATGGTATCATCCAATTCAGACTTCAGCTCAATCTCTTGTGTCATTTGTACATACTGTCCGAATAGTGACTGTGTCATACGTTGAACCATTGCACGAAGCAAAGGAATTAAGCAACATGACAAAAATACACTATGTTGCCAAAAGTATTCACTCACCTGCCTTGACTCGCATATGAAATTAAGTGACATCCCATTCCTAATCCATAGGGTTCAATATGACGTCGGTCCACCCTTTGCAGCTATAACTGCTTCAACTCTTCTGGGAAGGCTGTCCACAAGGTTTAGGAGTGTGTTTATGGGAATTTTTGACCATTCTTCCAGAAGCGCATTTGTGAGGTCACACACTGATGTTGGACGAGAAGGCCTGGCTCTCAGTCTCCGCTCTAATTCATCCCAAAGGTGTTCTATCGGGTTGAGGTCAGGACTCTGTGCAGGCCAGTCAAGTTCATCCACACCAGACTCTGTCATCCATGTCTTTATGGACCTTGCTTTGTGCACTGGTGCACAGTCATGTTGGAAGAGGAAGGGGCCAGCTCCAAACTCTTCCCACAAAGTTGGGAGCATGGAATTGTCCAAAATGTCTTGGTATGCTGAAGCATTCAGAGTTCCTTTCACTGGAACTAAGGGGCCAAGCCCAGCTCCTGAAAAACAACCCCACACCATAATCCCCCCTCCACCAAACTTTACACTTGGCACAATGCAGTCAGACAAGTACTGTTCTCCTGGCAACCGCCAAACCCAGACTCGTCCATCAGATTGCCAGATGGAGAAGCGCGATTCGTCACTCCAGAGAACGTGTCTCCACTGCTCTAGAGTCCAGTGGCGGCGTGCTTTACACCACTGTATCCGACGGTTTGCATTGCACTTGGTGATGTATGGCTTGGATGCAGCTGCTCGGCCATGGAAACCCATTCCATGAAGCTCTCTGCGCACAGTTCTTGAGCTAATCTGAAGGCCACATGAAGTTTGGAGGTCTGTAGCGATTGACTCTGCAGAAAGTCGGCGACCTCTTCGCACTATGCGCCTCAGCATCCGCTGACCCCGCTCCGTCAGTTTACGTGGCCTACCACTTCGTGGCTGAGTTGCTGTCGTTCCCAAACACTTCCACATTCTTATAATACAGCTGACAGTTGACTGTGGAATATTTAGGAGCGAGGAAATTTCACGACTGGATTTGTTGCACAGGTGGCATCCTATCACAGTTCCACGCTGGAATTCACTGAGCTCCTGAGAGCGACCCATTCTTTCACAAATGTTTGTAAAAACAGTCTGCATGCCTAGGTGCTTGATTTTATACACCTGTGGCCATGGAAGTGATTGGAACACCTGATTCTGATTATTTGGATGGGTGAGCGAATACTTTTGGCAATATAGTGTATGAATATCAGTAGTACTATTCCTACAATGGTCCCTAGTCTAAACAAAACAGCCTTCCAGTTTAATAACTAAGAAAACCAATCATCTGATGGTTTATAAGTGTTTTCTAAATGCTCATCTCTGAGGTCTTTCAACTGTCTTAGTACCTTACTCAGATTACCTTCTGGGCCCATATGCATAGGGATTTAAGTGAATGAACTCGCAGTAGCTTTTCAATTCCTTCATTCGGGTGGGGCCATAGGAAAACGAAACTGAGTGTAGGAGACAAACAAATGGGCACAAGTGGTGTAGATTGTGCACAGTGTGTCACAGTTCTCTGGTGCCCTCGTTGGCATGACACTGGGAGCTTGAGGTGTTCTATCGTGGCATTTTTCCTGTGTATGCCGTAGGTGTCACCAGGATGACCTTTAATGGTCCGACCCTTCTGGGCTTGTTCCACTTTTGCTTGAAGACCTTGACATACACCCAATCCCCTGGTTGCACGGTTCTCAGCTCTTCATCGATTTCACTCATTCTTCCTTCAGTGGCACCTTTCACCTGTTGGAATATAGCTCGATGTATTTCAGTTAGATGCTTTACATGATTACCAAGTTCATTTTCGAACTGCACAAGTGGAGGACCTTTATAAGGTCCTCGTAAGTGTGTTACAGGCATTGGTCGTCCAGTAAGCATTTCATGCGGGGTTAGATGCGTCATTTGGTTAGTTTGCATTCTCATACTCATCAATGCTAATGGCAAAGCTTGTACCCAATTCATCTTTCCAGCCTCACAAATCTTAGCCAGTTTAGCCTTCAGTGTTCCATTAGCCCTTTCCACCATTCCCTGTGACTGTGATTGATAGACACAACCCAATCTATGCTTTATCCTTAAATACTGGAACACTTTTCGAATAACTTTGTTCACAAAATGAGTACCACTATCTGAGCTAATTTTGTCAGGGATCCCAAACCATGGAATAACCTCTCTGCACAGAAACTTAGCCACTGACTCTGCGTCTGCCTTACTGTAGCTGTTGGGTGTGCCTCAACCCATCTGTTAAATCTGTCTTCTACCACCAAGACATACCTTTTCTTCTCTTTCACCTCAGCCATGTCAATGGAGTCAATAATTAGATGTCTGAATGGTCCGTCTGGTTCCAGTATGTGACCTATAGGAGCTGTGAAGCTCTTCCTGTTATTATATTCAGCACATACTTCACAGTGTGCTTCACCTGTGGTCAACCGTCTGAGCCAAATAAGGTGACCACCATGATTATTGAATTCTTTTGATCATCTCCCCCCTTGCACAATGGTTCAAGCCATGTGCATCATTAATCAAAGAAGTGAGAGGGGAGCTACAAAATGTCTTTGGGGACCACCCCAGATGCCAGTGTGAGCATTTTTAACCGCCCCCCTTCTTAACCACTTAGAGATCTTGTAAATAGAGGCCGAATTTTGCGCCGCCACTAACGAGGTCATCCTCAGAGGCTTCCGGGGCGGTGTCATCCTCAGAGTCCATGACTAGCAAAATGTTGGTGTGGCCTAAGGCTGCTAACTTGGCCGTCTCATCTGCCGCAGTGTTACCACTAGTTACAAACGAGCCATCTGTTTTGTGTGCTGTACATTTGACAATGGCGAGTTTCGCTGGCAGTGTGATAGCATGTAATAATTCTGTGATAGCCATACCATGTGTGACGGGCGTGCCATCTGCCCTTAACAGGCCCCTCTGTGCCCATGTGGGGCCAAAGTAATGACACACCCCATAAGCATACTGTGAATCTGTAAAAATTGTACAAGACTTGCCTGCAGCTAGCGTACATGCCGCAGTAAGAGCCTTCAGTTCAGCCAACTGTGCGGAACATGGTTGAGCAACAGACATAGAATGAGTGGTAACAAAGCTACTCAAATCATTACTGGGGGTGACTATTGCATAACCTGCCAAATTTCCGTCTGGACCCCTTAAGCATGAGCCGTCTACAAAAAAGGTTAAATCGGAATGTGGTAGTGGCTGATTTTCTAAATCTTGGCGTGCTTTCATGTAAGTGTGTGATGTTAACTGACGATCGTGTGGTTCACCTTCCAATGGGGTCATCATCCTATCAGCCGGATTGACTGTCTGACATCGCTGAATGGTTAATTCTGGAGACGACATCATATGATTACATCATAACCAGTTTTTCGTGCATGTGTAATTACAAAAGTTGGGCTGGTCAACAAAGCATACAGTGCATGAGTTGGGTACAAAGTGGTCAGATGACCCATTGTAATGGTTGAAGCTTTCTGGTAGGCGAATGCAGCTGCCACTAGCCCATGATAACAAGGTGGCATGCCCTTCTCTATGTTATCCAATGATGTGTTAAAGTATGCAATTGGCTGCTTACTTGGACCCTGTTGTTGAGTTAGAGCAGCGTTAGCAAATCCACTTTTCTCTGACACATACAAATAAAATGGCTTAACATAATCTGGACTAGCTAATGCTGGTGCAGAACAAAGATCCTCTTTCAACATTTCAAAGGCTGCAACTGCTTCTGTTGTCCAGGTCAAGGATGCCTTCTTTTGATCTGCTGCTTTTATCAATGCACGGAGCGGAGACACCTTTAGCGCAAAATCGACTGTCCACTGCCTGCTACAGCTTACCATTCATAGAAATGACAACATTTGGCCAATGGTTTACAGTTTGGGAGCTTTCCGAACAACTTAAACATGCGAAGATGTTTAACCCGTTGCAGTACAGAATTGCAATTTTTCCTTAATTATTTTATGCCTATTTTCAACCAAAAATTTTAGGACCTTTAATGAATCTGCTTGACATTGTTCTTCGGTTGGACTACAAATTAAGATGTCATCAACATAAGTCAACAGGAGACTATCAATATCCAAAGAAGCTAGATCCCTAGCCACTGTCTGATTGAAGACTGATGGACTTTCACAATACCCCTGAGGTAATCATGTGTATGTGTACCGTTGACCATTATAAGTAAACGCAAACAGATGCTGTGAATCTGGATGTAATGAAATACTAAAAAAACATAAGTCAATGACTGTGTACCATTTGGGGTCACCTGGAATATTGGAAAGCAACGTATGTAGGTCTGGAACTACTGGTCGCAAAGATGCCGCTTGTCTGAATTAGGTTTTCTGACAGGAAATATTGGAGTGTTACATTGATTTTGTGTTGGGATGAATACTCCAGCTTCTAATAAACCTTCAATTCTGGGCCTTATACTGACTTGGGCCAACAGTGTTAATGGATATAAGATGGCAGTGTTGAGCTACATGGTGAACTTTTTTCATATTTAATACAGCATGACACACTGTGTCCTAAACCACACTGAAAAGGTACAGTGACTCCATAGTAAAAACTTCAAATACTGATCACCTAACTTATCTCTTAACTAATCTTATTTTCCACCAAAACTTTTTCTTTATTAGTGGGGTATTTGTGTCTACTCTGGCTGGTTCAATTTTATTTCTAATTCAGCAAAGAAATAATACTGACTTCAGCTTTAGGAACAACATTCCCTTCTAATGAATCCATGAGACTGTGTTCTGTCTCTCCATCTATTCTGGTATTCATGAATGAATTTCACCACATTTTCATCTTCTCTCAGGGTCATGTGTTCAAGCTGCAGTGCACTGTGAGATTTCATGTCAAAGATGCTTTACAGAATGGCTCCCAGTAGAGTAAGTGCACTAGATAGTGAGTGGGGTGTGGGTGTTTTTCTTTTCTTTTTTCCCCCCAGCTAGTTCTCTCTCTATCTATCTCTTTTTCCTTATCATGCAAACCATTCCACAATCTCCAAACGTCTGTAAATCACTCAACAATCTAGGGCACATTCTGTGTTCATTCTTGATAACTATATATATTTTCCACATAACCATTCAGTGAACCCTATGTTTCATTTATCTTAAAGTTACCATAATGTTTCTAAATTAACAGTATTTGCTGTGCCCATTTTTCAGTTTAGCGAGCCTGGATTTCAAAATACTAAGAAAATGCAATTAAAGTGAACAGTTTAAATTTTATTTAGTTCAACATTCTAAATACTTTCGAAAATTACTATTATAAAATTGCATTTTGCATTTAAATAAATATCTTACATTTATTTTTTTCTTATTGTCCACAAAAGTTCTATCAACTACGTTACCAACATAATTTTTTCACAGTGAATCAACTGTCACACAGGGTTTTACTAGATTTTTCCTCAACTTCTCTCCAATTATATTAATCTGATCAATTAATATTAATTTTGCCAATCCTCTCTCCAAATGCATGATCCTGGGCTCTACTGTTACAGTTGCTCTTTATTCTGAACAATAATTATATTGATCTGGTCTCAGATTAAACAATTCCACTAATGGTTTATCATCTTCTCTGTGTGGGTCCCCAGTGTAATCAAACAAAAGAATAGTGGCTTTGCTGGGGGCTGAGGCTGAAGTTCTTCGTACCAGTCTGTGCCAGGGAAAGTTCTCTGCAAAGTATACGAGCCTTCAAACTTTGTTAAAGCCCACAATTTGTTTCTAATCAAATCATCTGACTGCCGTCGCTTTACACCGTCTCTATCTTTGTATGTTCGCTCATCCCAAAAGTGTGTGCGTATACCTCTAGTCTCTGTGTCTAATTCTCAGCGGGCCGTCCAAGTTTATACAATCTGAAAAAGATAACAATACACATCCAGCAGAGGACACCAGTAAGGTATCTCAGTGTTTCAACAAAGGCAATGTAGTTTCATCTGGATCACACCTCCTACAAGTTACTGAATGACCTAATAAAATACAGAACCAAGTTCTAGGTGGATTCTTCTTAACTACCCTCTCCCTTTGGTTACACCTGGTGTGCAAAATTTGTGTGATAAATTTATTACAAGTGGTACTGGGTATTGTTTGGGGTAAAAATACAATATTTTTAGTTTTTTTTTTCCCTGAACTTCTCATTCATGCCATGCACTCTTGACCCTTCAAACAAAAATCCCTGTTAGCCAACCACACACACACACACACACACTCTCTCTCTTTCTCTCTCTCTCTCCCTCTCACACAGAATTTGCACACACACACCCACACACACACTCTCGTGCAGTGACATTGCGCACATACACACTCACAGTCACACCCCCACACAGCAAAATCTCTTTGGCACACACACAGCTATGCTGCTGATAAGTGAGGAAATGTGCTGTCTTTTCTATGTTTCAGGAATTTTCTTTTAGTTACGACCTTTGATTGCTATAGAGGTTTTTAATTTTTTATAACAGTGCTCTATTGTCCAACAAAACACTGTTTTAACACCCCATTACTTTTTCCATTATTTTATATATGGACCCCACGGATGTCAGACCACACGTTTCTAAGCAAGAAGCACTAGCATATAGGTACATATATATATGTACCTATATATATATATATATATATATATATATATATATATATATATATATATATATATATATATATATATATATATACATACATACATACACACACACACACATATAGTAGACACGCGCACTTTCATTTGGGTTGGTGCACAGTAATATAAAGTATACGCACTCACCAGGCACTGGTCTTTACCTTCTATAAGTGAATGGTCATTTCAACACAATATTAATCTTAATTTCAAGTAAGAACTATTTCACCTTCGGCTTCTCTTCGTTATTTTTACAGCATATCTCTGGAACATATGTCTCAAATTCAACTTATATACACTCCATACACCATGGTGTATTTATGCAATACAAGAATTAACAATGCAATCACCACTTCAATCCAGCTTCATTTCAAATGCAGCACAATCAGCAAAATATCTCCCCCAGATTCAGATCACACTTCAAAATTATACAGTGATTTTTAACATCCAAAAATAACAAAGTTAAACACAGATCTATTTACAGTGCACACAACTAGCCATGCAATACCATCACCTAGACTTAAAGCCGCACAGTAATCCTCAGATATACCACAACAACAAAGACAAACACAATTTATAAACGGGGCCCCCTTTTTTTATTTTTTATTTTCTTCTGTTTTTTGTCTTTATTTTTTCCCTCTTCACTATCACCTGGATCCAGGAATTTCTACTCAGCGCTTTTTCTCTTCGTTTCTTTTCTCTTTCATCACTATCACCTGGACCCGGGAATTTTACGTCTTATTTCTCTGTATCACCCGGGATCCAGGAATTTTTACTACTTACACCTGTTACTTGACTCTTGATTTTCTCCTATTGACAGTGTTCTTGTTCACAGAATTTAATTTCTGCTACTGAATGCTCTGTTTGCTTCCAAACAAGAAGCACAAGAAGGTCTTTTTCACAGGACTTTCTCTCATACCACTTGGAACCCACCAGGACTTCCGATCATACTGAACCTTGCAGGGCCATTTTTTAGTTCATTCAAACATCTGACACCATCCAGTCTTTATCAGGCATTAATCATGCAATTTTATCATATAATTTTATATATCTTTAACTTACTATTACTCTATCAGGATGAAGCAGAGCTGATCCGTCCTCGGACTGGGTGCCTCCACCTTCCCAGACCACACACAACTAATGCAGAATTTCGATTAAACAGGCTTCTGCCTTACCTTTATCCTAGATGGCCAAATGGTCTGTGGGTGGCAGCCGCAACCGCAGGTCCCAGGTCCGGGTCTCCGCTGTGCTTTGTTCCAATCGCGTATCTTTTGATCACATTGGGGTCACCAAAACAATGTGGAAAATATTTTTTGTCCAAAACTATAATGCTCTATTTAATACTACTCAATTAATACTTCGCTAAAATCTGACTCCAAACTCCACATTGACCCAACAGCTCAGTCAAGCAGGACTCTAACTAAAGAAGACGAATCATACAGACTGGATGAATGCAGATACAATTTTTAGATTTTTAGATTTTTAGAAGATTCAATTTTACAGGTTTTATTTGTAATCAGCGCTGGTTACAAGAATTGAGCTGCTCACGAATGAACATCCCAACAACCTCTGAAATAATCATCACAAAACATAGCCTTTTATTCTTTTCTCTTATCTTTTCATAATATTCAAACCAAACCCTCTTTACTGAGAAAATCCCACCTATCTTTTTTCTTGGAATTTCGGGTTCTTCTGGACATCATTATCTCTTAATTTAACTCTTTCACATTTCACATTACATTACATTCCCCAATACACAGAGGTTTGGATCAGTGTGTGGCAGCTAGGACGGGATTGCAGGCTGTGGAGACATTTCATTGTAGCAGATTTGACCATTGACCCGCAAATGTTAACGAAGAATTAGAACTGAGGAGTGTGTGTGCAAGGTCATTGTACCACGGTGTGTGTGAAAAACTCCCTGAAAAAGGAGAGGAATTTTTGGCCCTGAATAATCGTGAGAAAGAGAGCATTGTGTACGAACAGTTTGAGAAATTCATCATCTAGAAGCATTTCATGCGAGCTTCACACGAAGCCTAAATTGACTCATAGCAGACCTATTGAGAGCCTTTTTGTGTATAATCAGAAGAGAAGAATAATCAGAAAGAACCCGCCTAAAACTTGGTTTTGTATTCTATTAGGTCATTCAGTGAATTGTAAGAGGTGTGATCCAGATGAAGCAACATTACCCTTACTGACACACTGAGCTGTTGAACTGATATCTCTCACTGTATGCATACAGCTGTCTATTTCAGTTGTATGGCCTTCCGTCGAGAATTACACATAGAAACTAGAGGAATATGCACACATTATTGGGATGAACGAATATACAGAGATAGAGAGGGTGTAGAACTGTGGCAGTCAGAGGATTTGATTAGAGACAAATTGTGGACCTTGACAAAGTTTGAAGGATTGTATACTTTGCAGAGAACCTTTCCTGAAACAGATTGGTACGAAGACCTTAGAAAAATTTGGAGGCCCAAGTTACCGAGTCCAATTTTGCGTGCACTAGTTGAGACCCCCGAGCCCAGTAACGCTACTATCCCTTTGTTTGATTTCATTAAAGATCCACATACTGAAGATGATGAACCATTAGTGGACTTGTTTAACTTGGGGCCAGATCAGTCTAATTTTTGTGCAGGATTAACAGCAATGGTGATCAAATGGGATCAAAGAGCATGGTGGTCACCTTATTTGGCTCAAATGGTCGACCACCATTTGGCACACTGTGAAGTATGTGCTGAATACATCAATAGGAAAAGTTTCACTGCTCCTATAGGACACATTCCAGAACCAGACAGACCATTCAGACACTTAATCATTGATTTCATGGACACCACGAGCTCCCAGCATTATACCCACAAGGGGGCCAGAGGTCTGTAACAGTACCAAAAACAATCTGTTTCACGTATGCACATTTATTTGTCTCCTGAATTCCATGTCATTCTCCGATGGCCCAGCTCAACGGAAGCAATTGAACAGTCTCTGCGGACTAAAAGAGATTGAGACCAGAGGACATCCGCCCTCCAGAATACATGTACCCAAGGGACAGAGGTATCCATTTTGTTTATGTTCTAGTGGATCACAAGTGTTTGTTGGCAATATTTCTAAGGACTGTAATGAAACCGCAGATGCGAAAGAACTAAAAATTGTTGTATGGAGAGAGTGGAAGAAAGGCCTCGTTGATTTAATGAAATGAAACAGAAAATGAATGTCATTTTAGCACTGCCTGATCTATCTAATGGGACTAGGCCAATAGCAGATATCTTCTGGTAATGTGGACGAAGGATTGCCAGACAAACCTTGCCACCTGGATGGGCAGGGGGCTGCACAACAGTATTGCTAACTAGAAAACTAACTGTTCTTCAAGAAAAAGAGATAACCTTGACAGACCAGTGAACTAAGCGTGAACTAGAGCAATTTGACAAGAGCAATGGAATCTACATAGACTGGAGAGGGATTCCAGTGGGAGTCCCTGATGAACATGTTGCAATGGGTTGACCAGGAGCAGGGGCATTGATATTCTTTTTGCCATGGGCACAGATTGGGAAAAATGTGAGGTGGATTAATTACATTTGGTATAATCAACAGCGTTTTATGAACTATACAATACAAGCGTTGGACTTGATTCAAGAACAATTACATGCAACATCTACAATGGCACCACAGAACAGGTTTGTCTTGGACACTATGAGAGCTCCTGATGAGGGAGTGTGCACCGTGTTCAAAGACCAATGTTGTACATACATTCTAATGCACACTGGTCCAGAAGGCAACCTGAGTAAGATACTGCGACAGTTGAGAGACCTCAGAGGTGAACATGTAGAAAACACGTATAAGCCGTCGAATGATTGGTTTTCCTGGTTGTTCTCTTCAAATTGGCAGGCTATTATGTTTAGACTAGGGACAATTTTAGTAATAGTTTTGCTGACACTTATGTTTTTATCATGCTGATTAATTCCATTACTTCGTGCTATGATTGAGCATATGACACACACACTGTTTGGTCAATATGTTCAGATGACACAAGAGATTGAGCCTCAATCCAAACAAGACAACAGTATTGATGAAATGGACTTGGTAAAATTGGCAGCATGATGGAGGGACTCTGGAGAAGTACATGGAGAAGATTGTTGAAAAATGATTTAGGAGAATGGAGGCCAAATTCAAGTCTATTACCATACCCTTTTACAGACAGACGTACATGGATAAAAGAGATTTACAATGGCACAATGTTTATTACTGAAATTCAAACGCATGTGTACACCCCAAGACAGGCTGCACATTCACCAATTGAGGTAGAACGTGTACAATACTGTGTAAAGCGTTTGATAAGTCTTACTTACAGGCGGAGGAAAAGGTATGGCATATTGGTAGACATACCACATAGAAAGTGTGGGAGTAATTTTTGGATGGTTCAGAGTGTTTAAAGTGTGTTTGAATGTTTTAAAGTGTTTAAGGTGTATATGAATGCATTCTTGTTTGGGCATGTATAAAACAATTGGAATCTGGGGACAGCATGATTGGGTTGTCAGGTATCACCTCAATTTATAGGTTTAATAATGTAGAGTTTAACACAAAGTGTGGGATGAGAGGTTTGGGTATGGTCGCTCTGGACTGAGATTGCACGGCCTGTGTAGAGTGATTAATGGTGGGGGTTACATCAGTTTGGCAGGGCTTTTTTTTTTAGTGGTGGATGAAACTTGGAGCTGTATTAAGGGTCGTTGAAACCAACCATAGGTGTATGGGTACCTCAAGGAGGGGAGAGTTCGGCCCTCAGACAGAGGAGATAGGGCTGTGAGTACGTGAGAGAACGCAATTAAAACTGCAGGCTAGTGCAAATGTAAAGAAAAATAGAGCAATAAATTAAACCCAAGCAATTAAAGACGGAGCAGAGGCCCCGAGGCTCAACCATGCTGTCTTCAGAGGTCAGAGTGAACTGGTAAATGGAAAAAACTAGAAAGTGCCACTGATAAGAGCACAGATGCCCATGATTTTTATATGACTGATCTCAAAAGTCCAATTATAATGGAATGTGAAAAAGTTATAAATTAAGAGATAATGATGTCCAGAAGAACTAGAAATTCCAAGAAAAAGTGAGGTGGGATTTTCTCAGTAAAGAGGGTTTGGTTTGAATATTATGAAAAGATAAGAGAAAAGAATAAAAGGTTATGTTTTGTGATGATTATTTCAGAGGTTGTTGGGATGTTCATTCGTGAGCAGCTCAATTCTTGTAACCAGCGCTGATTACAAATAAAACCTTGTATCTGCATGATTCGTCTTCTTTAGTTAGAGTCCTGCTTGACTGAGCTGTCGGATCAATGTGGAGTTTGGAGTCAGATTTTAGCGAAGTATTAATTGAGTAGTATTAAATAGAGCATTATAGTTTCGGACAAAAAATATTTTCCACAAAAGAGAATAGGAGTCATCACAGTAAGGTTAGGGGAGGATGTATTGTGGACTAACGTTTCTAGACGCACGTTAGGCATTTTGAGATCTTTGCCTGTCCAATCGCCGGACGGGGACTAAGTGATGTGCTGGTAACCTCTCCTTAGTCCTCCAACGGACCCTCTACATGGCGTAAAGTCACATGGGCAAGAAGAAAAGGAGAAGCTTCACACGGGAAGACATTGGATGTATTATATTCAAAACATTTTTTGTGACATCACTTTTGTAATCACATGATAACTGTTATCATTAAATTACCAGATCATACTACTGATATTATACTATAATCAATTTCTTATATTGTTTGATGATTAACTGATTGTATGATTGTTTATTCATGTTTAATCAATGATTCTTATTACTCGACAGGTTACCTATGTTTTATTGATGATGATTTGATGATTGATTGATGATTACTCATACCTTATCATGGTCAGTACTTAAAAAAAAGGGAGATTTTATGGTTTTTACGGTTAATATGGCGGCTCTCGAATGATTGATTATATGTACTTGAACAGCAATCACTGGATAATCATAGAATATGTTGGGTTTGAAATATGTACTGTGCTTGAAGCTCTCTGCAGGTAACACAATTGGCATAATAAAGTTCATAGATTGTCCAATTTGGCTCATAACAAAAACCCCACTAATGCTCCACCAAGGATCCAAAAAGAACTGACACTCGAAACAAAATGCCACACCAGAATGAAAGGTGTTGGGCTGGAAAAAGCAGCTACCTAAAAAGGAGGTGCAGCCGGTGACCAGAGAAGAGGGCCGGTTAGCCAAAGACGGGTAAGATCTCACGAGGTCGGACAACCTAAGGGAGGCATGGTCGTGCTACTGGTCACCGTGTGAAAAATGGAAAACATCATGAGCTGCAACAGCTGAAGAAAATACTGGAAGAAGCAGGGGTTCAGGTAAGTATAAATTTAAAAATGTTGGGCTTAAATAGAACATTCGCATTAAAGAGAAAACAGATTGTTGCCTGCATAGAGTTTGAAGGAATTGAGATTTTATGTTACTACTTATATTCTGTTTTGTGTTTTTACTATGATACTACTTATATTCTGTTTTATGTTTTTTACAGTTTAACCAAACATGTAGTTGTTTATTAGTACATTGATTGTCCAAGTAAAAGTAAGTAACAAGTTAAAGTAATCATGCAGTTACGGAGAAACGATTTTGATTAATTACATGCAATGAATGCATACTCTTAGCGTCTGAACAAGTTGAATGTGTTGTGACTTATGAGTCACAAGAGGGGGGAATGTGTGAAATAATTTTATACTTGTGTAGTGTATATGAATGGATTCTTTTTTGAACTTGTGTAAAATAACCAGGGGACACCATGATTGAGTTATCAGGTATCATTTATTGATTAGATCGTTTGGGTTTGACAACATAAGGTTTAACATGATATGCAGGTCGAGAAGCCTGGGTGCGTTTGTTAGCTTTGTATGTAGTCTACATGGCCTGTGAAAAGCGAGTGGCAGTGTTGATGGCGTCAGTCTGGCAGGCCTTCTCAGCAGTGGGGACAACTCGGACAGGAGTGTCAAAATCAAAGCAGCCAGGGTTGGGGATGTGCCCAGGGTCATCGTGCCAAGATATGAGTGTGTTGACACCTCGACAGGGATAGATCTCGTCCCTGAGCGCATATAGGGCGCTTTGAATGGCAATGATAGTTCCAGGAGAGATATCTAGGATTAAATATGCAGAAAGATACATAAGGGAACGGCTAGTACAAAAATTTAATAAGAAGAATAATGATAATTAAATTTAAGCAACAACAATGGAGCCATGGCCCTGAGAACTTACCCATGCTGTCCTCTGTGTTCAAATGAGCTGTTTGATGAAAGTGAGCTGGACAAAGTCCTACTGATAAGGGCAAAAACGTATTTTATATTAAAAATTATATAATAATCCTTGAAAATTTGATTATAATGGTATTCGGAAAAGTTACAAATTAAAATATAATGGTGTCCAAAAAGAACCTAATGTTCCAAAAGAAAAATAGGTGGGACTTTCTCAGCAAAGAGGTGTTAGCATGAGAACATGTGAGAAGATAAGAAAAATGTATAAAAGGACTGTGTATTGAGACGCCATTTTAGAGGTTGTTGGGATGTTCATGCGTGAGCACCTCAATTCTTGTATCAGCGCTGATTGCAAATAAAACCTCGTATCTGCAGTCATCCAGTCTGCATGAATTTGTCTTCTTTAGTTAGAGTCTTGCACAAGCTGAGCTGTCGGGTCAATGTGGAGTTAGGAGTCAGATAATTACAAAGTGTTAACAGAGTAGTGTTAGATAGTGAACCTTTCGTGTGGACTGAAATATTTTTCCACAGAACATACACATCATTGTGGAAAACAGCATACGTGGTCAAGATGATCCGTGTGGGCAGCTTGAGAGGTCACGGTCAAATGAAGTTGATAAGGAAGTGGGCACCTATATGTAGGCTATTTTTTCTTAAAATTTTCCAAATTAGCCTAAAAATAAGGGGAACTTGAGAGGGGAAAAAGTGACGTCATCAAGGGGAGGATGATCTCAATTTAGGGGCGGTATCAGGACAAATAATAAAATAATTGGAAACGGTAAAGTATGTAAATTAAGTAAGGAGGGGCCAAATTAGCTAAACGGGAAAAGTTTTCAGATGCATGGTTGGACCCGAGGAAATGTGTTAAAAGTGTTAATGTGTTACTAATATGATATTGTGAACTGTTGTGATATGCCTTTGTTGAGGATGTGTGGTTAATGGAGGAAGAGTTGCTGCTAGCATCAGAGGTTGTTGTGTGTTTGGGAATTGTGTTAGGAAAAATAGAAGCAGAAGTTGGTGTAGTGATGTGGATGATTAGATGATTAATGTGGATACTGCTGTAAGCAGAAACTGTAAGTAGACAGTCATTCATAGAAGTAGCGCATAGACACACATATAGACACGTGTACAGGGGAAAGCCCCACCACATAGCTGGAGAGTTGAGGTGAGAAGAAAGTGAAAGGTTAGAAAGAGTAGCAGCGGTGTGTGTGGTGTATGGCAGATTTAGCAATAGAAATAAGGGGGTTGAGAACACATTTTTGGGACGAAAGAACATACAAAGATAGAGACGAGGTTGAAAAGAGACAGATGGAACAGCAGATCAGTGATAAATTGTGGGCATTGATGGCCTTTGATAGGTTAGAGACATTGTGTTGGCAATTTCCTGAAATAAATTGGGTGGAAAAACTTAAGAGCCTCTGGAAGCCTCGAGTGCTGAGTCCAATACTACGTGCATTGGTGGAATCTCCAAAACTCCTACAGATTGTAATTTCAGTGTTTGATTTTATGGATGATCCATACAAAGAGGACGATGAGCCTGTAGTGGAATTGTTTGGAGCTAGACCAGCACAGAGTAATTACTGTTAAGGGCTAAAGGCTGCTCTTACAGTTGAACCCAGGGTAGTGCTGTGGGAAAGAGGTCTGGGAACAGCACTATTGGTTGATAGAATAAACGTGTTTGCAGAACAATCCAGAAAAACCGAGTGAAGCCGTGTGTAACTGTAAGAAAAATTTATGTGCAGTTGTCCTGGACACCTCTAAATAGAATCTCAGGTCATAGAAGTGAAGCCCATAGGGCTAGACAAGGGTGTGTCATGAGTAAAGAAGGGACACCAACCACGCCTGCAGGGGTAATTATATTAAAGCACAAAGAAGCAGAGAAAGAGATTAAAAAGTATATGAAAAAATGGAACGACCGGACACATGGGGAGTTGCAGCGGCCACTAGAGGGCACATTTAATAATGAAAGGTGTGAAAAAATGAAGGAAAGACTACAATGTTGGGGAGAGATAAAGAAAGAAGGTGGTGAAAGATAGACAGGAAGAAAGAAATTGTAAAATGGTTTCAAGTGGAAGGAGAACTGCAAAGAGCACTTAGGGATGAAAGGGAAAGGAAGGCTACAGCCCCACCAGCGGAGGAGCTTGTGGTGCAGGAGAAACCACCCCCATACAGAGAAGTGCCCGCTACACGGACAGCAGGAATCTTTCCTCTCTTAGAGGAACGACCACAGAGAGTAAACTTGGAGATAGTAGAAGGTCAATTTAAGGGCAAAGTGATATACAGGCCGAGCGAAGACGAAGATGGAGAAGAGAGAGCAGTGCAGTGCTCAGAGTGAGAGTGGGAGTGGATCTATCCCAGGCTGGAGGGGACCCAGAAGGAGGGAAACCTGGAAGGGGGTGAGAAAGTTTCAGACAAACCTAAGGAAAGAAAGGTATGAAGAAAGAATGCAGTGGCAGGGACAAGGAGGCTACTCAAGCACACCTGCACTCAGACACAAGTTGGGAAGAGACCCGCCATCAAGAGCGAACAGTGAAGAAGATGAGCCTTCGACGAGGAATGACCCAGAGGAACAACATGACGAAGAAGGAAAAGCAATTGTATCTGCCCAATGTGAAAAGGATGAGGAAATAAAATGGACAGGAGGAGAAGGACTCCACCTCGTAACCCAGAAGGGGGAACAGAGCCAGTGCAATGAGAAAGAGGAAGAAGACGAAGCCGAGATGGAAGGAGAGGGAGAGTATCACATGGCAGGAAAAGTGACACTAATACCATCCATGAAAGGAAAAAGAGAGAGTGAGCTTCAGGAAATGAATGAACGAATGGTGAGAATGGAGAAAAGAATGGAGAACAGTCTGCTAACCATGGAAGAACTAAAGAAGCAGACACAAGCACTGGGAGAGGAAGAACTAGAGGTACATTTGGAAAAGCCGAAATGATTGAAATTTTTCAAAATGCAAACCTAAGAAGAGAGGCGGAGGGACAGAAATACGATCCAAGCCCGTTTGGGACCCACCGTAATCGAATCTGGCAATCTCTAAGGGATTCTGCATGATGGTAAAGAAAGCTCTTCCAGTGGAGGTCCAGGACCAACGGGACACAGTAGTGGGACTGACTACAATGGCGTGGCCCACCTTTGAGGCTGGTGTTTCCACCCTGTTTACAACCTGCTTATTATGCACCTCCACCACTGATAATGTACCCCCCATTTCAACAGTACCCACGAGTCGAGGATGGGGGCAAGGAAGGGGATGCGGTCAGGGAGAAGGAGCAATTCAGTAACCTTTGAGAGGAAGAGCTCCAATGAATCAGGGAGGAAGAGGAGGAGGATGTTGGGTATGCCAAGACCCGAGTCACCTAAAGTGAGACTGTCCATATGCATATCAACAGGAAGGGCCAATTGCACCCCCAAGAGGTAATCCCCAGCAAAACCAAGGATGGCAGGGCCCAGAGAACTGGATGGGGCCTAGCCAATGCCCCCGAAGGACCAGTAAACTCAGGAGTAGGTCCCATGGGGCCACCCCCGGGAAGCATGTGAAGGGGCCCAGAGAAGCCAGAGAGGGAGCTGGTGCAGTGTACCACCTCTCTGCACCCTGCTCAAGAACCCACTGTCTCAGTAATAGTGGGAAGACAAATTCACTCATCATTTTCAATCGACACAGGTGCAACATTTACAAGTATAGGTAAAGAAGGCTCAAAGCTCCCCCTCTCTAGTAAAGCAGTAAAAACATTAGGCTTCTCAGGGAAAACACAGACTTTATGGTTTACTGAGCCTCAAGAGCTGAATATACAAGGATTGACAGTGCAAGCACCATTACTGTTCTCCCCAGAAATTCCAGCAAATCTACTTGGAAGAGATGTGCTCTGTAAGCTAGGAGCTAAAATACATTGCGGAGAAAGAGGAGTATGGGTATGACTAATATGCACAGTGGAAACCCTGGCTTACCCAAATGCGGCCCGATTGTCAAGAAAGCAGAGAACCATAGCACTGCACAATGATGTATGATGAAGAAGGACAGAATGAAGAGTATGAGACCATGTGGGACGAACAAGTGGCAAAGACACAGTACACTCTGAAAACTATAAACCTCATAGTAGGACCTCAAGGGATAGCTGCAGCAGTTCAACTGCCAAAACAACTTGAACGATGGGACCAGATTCCTGATGCTGCTCCAAATGTCTCCATGCTGATTGGGCAAAATTTTGAATCTAAGGAGTTAGGGCCAGTGGTAAAAGAAGCAAGTCAGGTAACACAGTGGACACAGGTAAGACAGGGAGTCAGTGTATCGCTAGATAGGAAGTTTTTCAGAATAGAGCAGGTAGCGATAGATGAGGCAAAGCCACAGACTGTGTTGATAAGTAGGGATGAAAATGTGAGGATAAAAAAAGAGTAGAGGAGCAGGAGCTCACAGAGGAGGAAAGGGGAAGCGTTGATGCAAGTACCACACCAGTTATGGACAAAACATCAGACAGATGTAGGGTTGGTAAGGTCAGCAGGTATAGTTAAGATACAACTTAAGCCAGGAGCACAGTTACCATATCGAAAACAGTATCCCCTGTCAAAAGAGGCAATAGTGGGGATAAAGCCAACGATTGAGGGACTGGTGGAAGCAGGAGTTCTGGTCCTAACAAAGAGTCAGTGCAGCACTCCCATCTTTCCGGTCAGAAAACCAAATTCTGATAAATGGAGACTGGTCCATGATTTGTGACCAGTAAACCACGTGGTAATAGCAGAAAATCCAATAGTCCCTGATCCACACACCCCGTTGTCTAACATTCCAGAAGGAACAAAATGGTATACAGTAATTGATCTGTGCTCAGCATTCTTTAGTGTCCCATTACAACCAGATTCACAGTTTCTGTTTGCTTTTACCTATGGTGGATGGCAATATACATACACAAGACTGCCACAAGGCTATTGTGAAAGCCTATCAGTTTTCAACCAAGTTCTTGCTCGAGATCTGGCCAATTTGGATGTGTCCAGTACAATATTGCAATATCTAGATGATCTGTTAATCTGCAGTCAAGCCAAAGAACAATGTGTACAAGACTCAGTGCAAGTCCTGAAATCTCTGGTGGTAAATGGGCATAAAGTAAGCAAAGAAAAACTGCAATTTTGCCAGCATGAGGTTGAATACTTAGGTAGAGTGCTCGAAGGCACTACACGACAAATCTCACCAGAACATGTAGAAACAATCCGAAAAGCTCCCAGACCTCAAACTGTTCAGCAGATGCTATCATTCTTGGGTTTGGCTGGTTTTAGCAGACCATGGATTTGTGATTTTGCTATGAAAACACAGCCACTTAGAGACATATTGAAAGCAGCAGACCAAACAAAGTCTAGTGCCACGTTGACATAGACCGAGGAAGCAAAATCAGCATTTGATATGCTAAAGACTGCCTTGTCGTCTGCACCAGCACTTGCATGTCCAGATTATGGCAAGCCATTTTATTTGTATGTGTCTGAAAGAAAAGGGTTTGCCTCAGCAGTGCTGGCACAGAAACAAGAAGGCATGGGGAAAAGACCTGTAGCATACTTTAGCACAGTGCTCGATAGTGTGGAGAAGGGCATGCCACCATGCTATCGAGGATTGGCAACAGCGGCATTTGCCTATCAGAAGGCATCGTCAATCACAATGGGGCATCCAGTGACCCTGTATACTTCACATGCCTTGCATGCACTGTTGACTAGACAAAATATTCGTGATAACTAATGCTTAAAAAAACAGCCCCTATCAGCCCCTGAGCTAACAATTGAGAAATGCCGCACAATAAACCCTGCAGATAGGTTGGCGCTCCCAGAAGAAGGAGCCCCGCATGAGTGTGCTGAAGAGACAGAAAAATACCTAAAAGCTAGATCAGACTTAGAAGCACAACCACTGCCCACTGCTCAATGTGTCCTCTTCGTGGATGGATCATTCTATCGTAGTAATGAGGGAAACAAAGCTGGCTATGCGCTAATTCAATATGACGACAAATCAGGAGTATTTAACTAAGTGATGACTGTGGCGGTGCCGCAACCGTGCTCTGCCCAATTGGCTGAGATAAAAGAACTAACAGTGGCGTGCAAACTGGGAGCAGGTAAGGTATGCACAATATACACTGATTTGGCCTATGCTTATGGAGTGTGTCATGTGTTTGGGCCAATTTGGGCACAGAGAAGTTTCCAGAGAGCAGATGAATCAGCAATTATGCACGGGCCAGCAATTTTGGAACTGTTGGGAGTGATGATGCTCCCTAGAGAATTGGCAATCGTAAAATGTAAAGCTCACAAGTCAGGCGGGGAATGGGTTAGCAGAGGAAATGCAGCAGCTGACAAGGCAGCTAAAAAAGGCGGCAGTAGGAGACACATGTCATGGTCATGATGCAGGCAGGAGAGCCGAATAATGACGGGCAGATGCAGATCACAATAGGTGATGTCAGAGCATTTCAAGAGTCAGCCTCAGCAGAAAAAAAGAGAGTTGTGGAAGAAACATGGAGCAGTGTTGGACCCTAGATTCAGGACGTGGAGAAGTTGTGAGGGAGTGTTTGTAGCCCCACTAAGTTTTCTTCCAATGTTAATTAAAGAGGCACACGGGATAGATCATTGCGACCACAGGAAAATCATTGAGACAATTCGAGAGGACTGGTGGTCTCCATACTTAGGGAGTATGGTGGACAAATTCCTACGAACATGCAAACTTTGCACAGTACACAATGTCAGAAAACATTTCACGGCACCTATTAGTCACATACCGGAGCCTATGGGACCATTCAGACACCTAGTGATGGATTTTGTGGACATGGGAGCCACAGAAAGAAAGGAGGGAAAAAGGTACATTCTGGTAGTGATAGATCGGTTCAGCCGGTGGGTGGAAGTGCAGGCTATGACCAAAAATGATGCCAAGACAGTGGTTAAGTTTCTGTGCAGGGAGTGATTCCTCGTTTTGGTATCTCAGATCAGCTGAGCTCAAACAATGGTCCCCACTTTGTGAACGAAGTAATAAAGGCTATGACAGAGGCCTTATGCCTGAAACACCGTCTAGGTTGCGTGTACCATCCACAGTCTCAGTGATTGTAGAAAGCGCAAACGGAGTGCTAAAAGAGAAAATAGCTAGCTTATAGCGAGCACCAAGTTGAATTAGGTACAAGCATTATCGTTAGCGCTGATGAAAATGCGTTCTCAAACCGACAGAAACACTCATTTAACACAACATGAAATGCTTACGGGGCGACCAATGCCAGTAGCTTTCATTCGGGGACCCTACAAGGGCCCTTCGCTAGAGCAACTAGAAGGCGAAATGTCAAGCTATGTGAGACACCTAACCCAAATACATAGAACTCTGTATTCACAGGTCTGATGCATGGTGTGAGAGTAGAAAAGGAGGAACTTCGTCAGGTGGAGCCCGGAGACTACGTGTATATCAAAGTGTTCAAAAGGAAAAATTGGAGCCAACCGAGGAGAGAAGGACCATTGTGGAGAGACTCGTGCCCAAAGCTGATACAACTTGCCCATTCAGAAGAAGACACTGACCCAGAAGACGTGGAACATCCAGAGGCACCAGCATACAACACTCGGGGGAAGGGGAAGAAAGGTCGGCAGAGGGGACTTATTGCAATTACAACTGTGCTTCTGTGAAACTGTATAAATAGACCTTATGAATGTATATATGTGGTTGGTGATCCTGGCAAAACAAGCTGTCGTGCAAACAAAATGCGGGGGCATCTTTCCTTGTGATTGGCACCTGAGGGTTTTTCACCAGACCGTGTAGTGATGAGCCCCTGGTGAAGTGCTGGTAACCTCTTCCAGGAGCTCCAACAGACCCTCCACGGTACATAAAGTGCCTGGGTCGGAAGAAAACTGTGCCTCATCTATAAGGACATTGTACATGAAAGCTATGTGTATATTGTCACAAGGGATGATGTAAATACCATGAGGGATAAGAACACAGAGTAATGAGACTGAGACATGTACAAGTTGAATGTGAGACTCAAGAGTCTCAAAGGGGGGAGTGATGCCGGAGAAAATTTTATGCTTTGCTTTAAATTAGCAATGCTCTGCCTAAAAGTCATGTTTATCTAACAAAATTATTTAGCTATTGAGTAGTAGCTGGCTTTGATTAATGCAAATTGATAATAATCATGCATAACAATTAATATTAGTGTACTAGTGTAATAACCACACTGAGACTGGAAAAAGGAGAGAGAAATATATTGAAACATTAGGAGTTAAAGCTCAGTCAGCCTATCCAATGGGATCAGTGGGACCGGGGGGTCAGAAGTAGAAGAAGGGACCTCAGGCTGCTGAGGAGAAGTGGGAAATTGGAGGTGAATACTCAGGATGAGGAGAAGGTATAGAGTTGGGTGAAGGGACAAAGCTAGGAGAAGGCAGGGGAATGTCAGGAGAGCTAGAAGGTGAAGAAGTGTCCGAGGAAGAATCATCAGAAGAGATCTCAATAGGGAAGTCTTCAGTCTGGATGCCTCGAGAAGTGGTGCGTGTCCAATGCCAGTAGAAAGTCTGGGTGGACTGGTCACGGGTTTTGGGGAAGAATTGGGTGCTCTGATCATGACAGATGGTGTCCCTCATGATTGATGAGCAAGGTGGGGAGACTCGGGAATAGAAGTTTCAGAAAGGTGTTCCAGGAAACCAGTAAGCTCAATGGCCAGCCAAGACAGCTGATACTGGCAATAGCGTCGCAGAGCACCCCTTGGACTTCTTCGGAAGATGGGCTGACTGAGCTAGACGGAAAAATAGAATGGGATGAGTGAGGTGCATATTGTGTGACTATGTAATCTTAAACAAGGCTTAGCAGGCAGCGAGAAAGGGCAATGAAACATGAAAGTATGTAAATTAAGTAAGGAGGGGCCAAATTAGCTCAAACATGAAAATAATGCTCAACATATTCAAATTTTAAGAAGGAGGCACCATAGGGTGCCCGAGGTATAAGTAGAGGGGAATTTTTGAGAATTTTCAGACCAGCTACTCTCTTCAGAAATGCATGTGATTGACTGCATAGCTGAATAAAGAAACCTGCTTCTTCTCATCTGCTGACTGAGATCTCCTTTATTTTGGCTAAGTTTCTGATAGTTTATTGAGTTCACTGGGTAAGATCATGGAAAGCTAAGAGAAATAGACACAAACTAAAATTCCACCCAGTGATATGTCCACTCGGAGGGGGCTCTGAGTTCCGACATCCCTCTTATTCGGGTTCTCATGTGCATTAGCGCACTGCAATGGACTGGCGACCTGTCCAGGGTATACCCCTGCCTTTCGTCCTATGTGCACTGGGATAGGCTCCAGCAGACCCCGTGACCCTAATTAGGAATAAGCGAGTATAGACAATGGATGGATGGATGGATGGATGTGCATTAGCATGAGTGGCAGGGCTTTTACTCAGGACAGTCTCCTTGCAGCACTTAACCAATTTGTTTTTCAATGTGCCATTTTCATGCTCCACTGCACCTCCACTTGCTGGGTGGTAGGCGCAGTGTTGCTTCAAATCAAATCCAAGATACTCACTAATTTGTTGCAATGCATGGTTAACAAATGGAGTCCCATTATCTCTGACAATTCTCTCAGGGATGCCCCATCTAGGAATAATTTCAGTCAGCAGTGCTTTAGATACTGCACTGGCGTCCTTTTTGGACGTTGGGAACGCTTCAATCCATTTTGAGAATATGTCGACTATCACTAGGCAGTACTTTTTCCCTTCACAGGGTGTTAGTTCAATGAAGTCCATTTGTAAGTATTGGAAGGGAGTAAATAGTAAAGCCCTTGGTGAACCAATGTCTTGAGATACTGTTATACATCCATCCTTTTGACACATGGTCGAGACCGTGTGTCAGTTTAGCATAACATGGAAATAGCTTTTTAGGCAAGCATGGTGTTTGATTGGGGCCATACCATACCCTGTCTGTGACAGAACACCCTGCCTTTTTCCACACTGCCTTTTCCTCTGGTGGGGCAGATGTCTGTAACTCTTTGATGTCTGCTGCGGGAGTAAAAACGTTAGTCGTACACATACTGTGGTTGCATGCAAGAGGAAGTTTGGCTGCGGCCTTTGCAGCTGCATCTACTTTTCCGTTCCCCTGTGAAATGGAATCAGTTTTGTTAGTATGAGCTTCACATTTACACACTGCAATTGTCTTTGGGAGTAAGATTGCATCAAGCAGGGCTGACATCAGGACATGATGTGTGATGGGTTTACCGGAGGATGTTAAAAACCCTCTATGTTTCCAAAGTGTTCCAAAATCAAATACAACCCCTGAAGGATATGAATGTCTGGCCTTGGAATACAAATTTCATTAATCACATCGACACAGTCATGTGGTTCTCTGTCAGCCTCTGTAGGAAGAAGTGTAGCTGGATTTTATAGAGTACATCTTTTCACAGTTATATTAGGCATTTCAAACAACATTGTATTATATCTCAACCACCTTGCCGTGGTCATGTGTGCTGTTTTTTGTTCTAGCAGGAGAAGTGATATGGCATGTGGGACTAAAAGTGTGAGCTCACTGTAACCTACTATATCTCGAGATGTGAAAAGTTTACCACTTTTTCTGCAGCTGCAACAGATCTTAAGCACATTGGCAGCCACTGGATCCAGTTTTGCTGAGAAGTAAGCCACTGGGCGCAACTTACCCTCATGATCTTGGAGTAGGACTGATGACATACATCTCTGTTTTTCATCTACTGCTTGGATGAAGGGCTTATTCAGTTCTGGAATGCCCAATGTGGGAGTGGTCTGCTTTTTCAGCCTCGGGCATCCAACTAAGTGCACCATGGTCCTGTAGGCCCTTCCCATGAGCTATTGCACTCAGAGGGGCCTCGAGGTTTGCATAATCCAGAATGAACATTCTACAATAGGATCACATACCCAAAAATGACATCAGCTGTCTCTTGGTTACGGTTTCGGTATCTTCTGAATGGCTTCAACACCGGCTATGTTCAAGCTTTTTACCCTGACCAGAAATCAAATGCCCTAGAAATTTGACTTCTTGCTGCACAAATTGTAATTTAGATAAACTAGCTTTGTGACCCTCTTCGGCTAAATGTTTCAGCAATTTGATTGTATCCAATTCACATTGTTCTTTAGTGGGTGCTGCTAATAAACAATCGTTTACATACTGAAGTAAAATTGAACTATCACTCAGCTGAAGTGAATCCAGGCTTTGTTTTAGCGCCTCATTGTAAATAGTCGGTGATTCACAGTAACCCTGTCCTAGTTGGGAAAACGTGTAAGATTTTCCATTAAACAAAAATGCGAACCAGAACTGACAATCCTTATGTACTGGCACACTAAAAAATGCATTTGCTTGATCAACTACCATGAACCACTCAGATGTCAATTGCATAAGTATGGTGTAGGGATTCGGTATGTTAGGAGCTCTAGAAATAACTGCGTCATTCACAGCTTTCAGACCTTGCACAAAGTGCCACTCCTCTGGCTCCCCTGGAGCCCTTATTTTCTTATTTTCCTTATTTTCTTTAGGAGTGTATACTGGAGAGGTTTCACATGGAATTATAATTCCTGCCTCTAGCAGGGATTTCAACACAGGAGTTATCCCAGCAATGGCCTCTGGTTTCAATGGGTATTGAGGCTTGCAGGGCCTATAATCAGATTTTGGAGTTATTTGTACCGGAGGACAGTTCTTTATTTACCCCACACCATACTTCTGTTTTGCCCATAATGTTTCTGGAACCCCTTGTAACCTAGGATCTGTAATGGCCAATTGTATGCATGTGGCACAAACTGATGGTTCATGCCTGCCGTCAGGAATAATTTCCACAGTTCTCTCTACCTTAGTCACCCAGTTGAGGGACATGCTGTAGGCATTTTCCCCCGGGCTAAATTTGACCATTGGGTCAGAAGTTGGAACCCAGTCCCTATGCTTCACAACCTTTAAAACCCATGGACCGACGTCCTTCCATTTGGCATGAGGTGGCTTTGCCTGAGAGACATGCAGGGCCAAATTCCATAGAGTGAATGGGTGTGGCTTACCCACTCTAACTTTTATGCGAGACAGGTCTACCTCAGCCGTGCAAAAATGCACATTCCACATCAATTACTTCAACAACAAAACTTCTTGTTCCCTACCTTCTCTGAACCATTCTGACTCATATTCGCTATCTGGCCCACCCTCATGTGCATGTGCTGTGCAATGCAATTTGTCAGGTGCCATGAAGTCAGTGCATACTGGGTTAGTAAGGACATGTGCCTTGTCAACGAGTGTCCGATTTACTGTTACTATAGCGGTGTCACACAATTTCCACTCGTATACATAGATCAAGCTGCTCGGATCATACTTAACACAGCAGAACTCTGTGCTGTCAGGATAACTGATGGACAATCCCATGTGATCACTGGAAATGCTAATATTAAGCTCACACATAAGATCTCTCCCCAGGAGATTTACCGGGCAACATTCAGATATGATAAAAGAGAATTTCAATGGCCTCGAGTCCCCCAATCTGCATTTTAGTGGTACTGAGAACTGTTCTGTAACCAGAAGCCCTGACAACCCTATAGAATGCAGAAATCGTCCACTCAGCTTAGGAGGTGTGGCAAATTCACTAGACTTAATCACAGATCTCCCTGCCCCCGAGTCTACCAAAAATCGGACAGGCTTTCCCTCAACTACAAGTACCAATGTGGGCAATTTTGCGTAAGCTTCTGTCTGATATTTAACATAAGTTCCCTTAGGTTCAAATTTTTGTTCTAAATAAGAGATAGCATTTTGAACAACAACTTCATCAGTGACAGAAGAGGTTTGGGTTAGCTTAAGCATGTTTTCTTTGCATAGCATGAAAGATTGTGACTACCCAACCCTTCTGGAGCCCCCTCCTCCGCTCCCCTTTCTTCTTTTCAATCTCCCATGTCGTCGTTGTTTTGCTGACTCTGATGAGATGACTCTTTGGGACAGTCCTTCATCCAATGTTCGTCGGATCCACAAACAAAACATCCACTTCCCCCTGGTTCTCCTCTTGGCCTCTACCGCGGCCTCTGCCATGTCCACGTCCTCTACCTCGTCCTCTGTTCCCGGAACTTTGCCCTTGTTGGATTGAACAGTGACCATCTGGAGAAGGGCCTTCTGTGCTTTATGCGTTTCGTCTTCACACCTTTTCTGCTTGTGTTTATCTTGATTGAGCATGCTGCTCAATCAGTGTGAGTTTGCCAGTGTCCCATGTTATGCATGTCTTCTTTAACCCTTAGGAGTCGGCCAACCTGCCGGCGGGAACATTTGCATTTTTTTCTGGTAACCGTGAAAAGAACTTAAAATGCTCCCTCATTTTTGATCATACAAATAAGAGTAGTACATCATTTGAATCTGCAAACGGTCTACTTTTATTCATGTACACTCACAATATCCACAAAACATTGTGCTTTTGTAAAATAAAGAAAATAAACAGGGTGCACTTTCAGCCGTCTCAGTCTCCGCAAAAATATTTTTGAAACAGGTCATTAAAATGAACTGAAACTCCGCGAATACTGCACACACAGACATGAGAAATATATCTATAGAAAGCTTAAAGGGTCTACTTTTAAATGATGCAAGTCACATCGAAAAGAAACATTCTCAGTTTATGTAATCCGTGTGAAACCAAGGAGAGGCACAGAATTTATGTCGCACTTCATTATCTGATAATGACCTGAAGCAGGACTCGCCCACACGCTATTCACAGGGAAATCAGTCTGGGTAATCTACATACAAGGCCACGCCCCCTGACACCGGCTTGCTGTTGCAGTTTTACCCTGCATTTATGTTTTTGCAGTTTTTTTTTAATCTTGCGTTGTTTTACCCTACATGTCTATTTTTTTTCCAGTTTTTATTTTGCACTGTTCCTGTTGCAGTTTTACCCTGCATGTATGCTTTTGGACATTTTTAAAAAATATATATATCCTACACTGTTATTGTTTGCACCATTTTACCCTGAATGTCTGTTTTTACACTTTTTATTTATCTTGAACTGTTCCTGGGATTCTTGCAAGTGAATCTTGAGTTATTCTAAATTAACTACAAACAAAGAAACATGTTTTTGTCCTCAAATGATTTTCTTGTAGCACTTTCCTCAGTCACATACCTGACTGAAAGGGGTAATTATGCAGCTCATTATGCAGGTCTTTGTCTTCTCTGGTGTGAATTACAGCATTATTCATGATCATGCACACCTCCTCACATATGGCCTTTCTAAACAAAAAGTATCTTGGAAAATTTAAATGAATGTATTGTTTTCTGTGAATAAGTGAGCAGGATGATTGTCACATCATTTCGAAGTAAAAACTCCAGGCTACAAGATTCAGGTCACAAAAGTCTTGTACACAAATGTCATGAATGTGTTTTGTGGTCTTATTTCAGTGACTTATTTTTTTGTTGTTTTAAATAATCACGCATAACTGTTATTTTCTCCAAATATACAAACTTGTACATACACTATATTGCCAAAAGTATTCGCTCACCTGCCTTGACTCGCATATGAACTTAAGTGACATCCCATTCCTAATCCATAGGGTTCAATATGACGTCGATCCACCCTTTGCAGCTATAACAGCTTCAACTCTTCTGGGAAGGCTGTCCACAAGGTTTAGGAGTGTGTTTATGGGAATTTTTGACCATTCTTCCAGAAGCGCATTTGTGAGGTCACACACTGATGTTGGACGAGAAGGCCTGGATCTCAGTCTCCGCTCTAATTCATCCCAAAGGTGTTCTATCGGGTTGAGGTCAGGACTCTGTGCAGGCCAGTCAAGTTCATCCACACCAGACTCTGTCATTCATGTCTTTATGGACCTTGCTTTGTGCACTGGTGCACAATCATGTTGGAAGAGGAAGGGGCCAGCTTCAAACTGTTCCCACAAAGTTGGGAGCATGGAATTGTCCAAAATGTCTTGGTATGCTGAAGCATTCAGAGTTCCTTTCACTGGAACTAAGGGGACAAGCCCAGCTCCTGAAAAACAACCCCACACCATAATCCCCCCTCCACCAAACTTTACATTTGGCACAATGCAGTCAGACAAGTACCGTTCTCCTGGCAACCGCCAAACCCAGACTCGTCCATCAGATTGCCAGATGGAGAAGCGCGATTCGTCACTCCAGAGAACGCGTCTCCACTGCTCTAGAGTTCAGTGGCGGCGTGCTTTACACCACTGCATCTGACGCTTTGCATTGCACTTGGTGATGTATGGCTTGGATGCAGCTGCTCGGCCATGGAAACCCATTCCATGAAGCTCTCTGCACACTGTTCTTGAGCTAATCTGAAGGCCACATGAAGTTTGGAGGTCTGTAGCGATTGACTCTGCAGAAAGTTGGCGACCTCTTCGCACTATGCGCCTCAGCATCCGCTGACCCCGTTCCGTCAGTTTACGTGGCCTACCACTTCGTGGCTGAGTTGCTGTCATTCCCAAACACTTCCACGTTCTTATAATACAGCTGACAGTTGACTGTGGAATATTTAGGAGCGAGGAAATTTCACGACTGGATTTGTTGCACAGGTGGCATCCTATCACAGTTCCACGCTGGAATTCACTGAGCTCCTGAGAGCGACCCATTCTTTCACAAATGTTTGTAAAAACAGTCTGCATGCCTAGGTGCTTGATTTTATACACCTGTGGCCATGGAAGTGATTGGAACACCTGATTCTGATTATTGGATGGGTGAGCGAATACTTTTGGCAATATAGTGTACATGCTGCTCACATATTATAGCCCAGTTTGTGCTGAATACAGTGTAATCAGAATTTAGCCATTTACATGTTTATAAATAACTGAAAAATACACAAATGTCAGGACATGTCAGAACTTTTTCAGGGCCCCAAAACACCTGCAGACTCCTAAGGGTTAATCCACTCATGAAGCTATTTCTAAGGTGTGCCTCGTAAGGCATCACCCCTTCAGCAGACATATCCACAGGCTTTGTTAGACTGCTGTGAGCATCATGTACCTCCATCAGTCTGGTCAGATATTGTGAAATGATCTCTTCCTCTGGTGTGACTGGACACAGGGCTCAAAGGCGTGCTCACTTTTCCTGTCAGTTAAACAAATTTAAATAAGTTGGAGGCTTAACTAAAGTCACAGTAAGAGTAGAAAAGTTTATTAAACAAGAAAAAAAGCTGCGCAGGACGTCTCAGTCACATACACACACACAGTGCATCTGCGAGAGAGAGGTGCTTCCCCTTTCTCTCACGCTGCTTTTATGCATACACACTTAACAGTTGCATGAGTTCAGAAGTTCAAGCTATCGTTGCTGGGCAGGTGTCTCCTCTCAGTTCCTTACCCTGCCAACTTAGTTCCCCTTAGAATAGGACATATTGTCTTCAACGATTATTCTAAGAAATACAACTGTCAGCACATTTCAAGTCTTTTGCACACATGTACATGACAATCTGCACGTACATATACTGAACAAAATTATAATTGTTTTTGCCCCATTTTTCATCAGCTGAACTCAAAGATCTAAGACTTTTTCTATGTACACAAAAGGCCTATTTCTCTCAAATATTGTTCACTTGCTGGGTGGTAGGCGCAGTGTTGCTTCAAATCAAATCCAAGATACTCACTAATTTGTTGCAATGCATGATTAACAAATGGAGTCCCATTATCGCTGACAATTCTCTCAGGGATGCCCCATCTAGGAATAATTTCAGTCAGCAGTGCTTTAGATACTGCACTGGCGTCCTTTTTGGACGTTGGGAACGCTTCAATCCATTTTGAGAATATGTCGACTATCACTAGGCAGTACTTTTTCCCTTCACAGGGTGTTAGTTCAATGAAGTCCATTTGTAAGTATTGGAAGGGAGTAAATAGTAAAGCCCTTGGTGAACCAATGTCTTGAGATACTGTTATACATCCATCCTTTTGACACATGGTCGAGACCGTGTGTCAGTTTAGCATATAATGGAAATAGCTTTTTAGGCAAGCATGGTGTTTGATTGGGGCCATACCATACCCTGTCTGTGACAGAACAACCTGCCTTTTTCCACACTGCCTTTTCCTCTGGTGGGGCAGATGTCTTTGATGTCTGCTGCGGGAGTAAAAACGTTAGTCATACACATACTGTGGTTGCATGCAAGAGGAAGTTTGGCTGCGGCCTTTGCAGCTGCATCTGCTTTTGCGTTCCCCTGTGAAATGGAATCAGTTTTGTTAGTATGAGCTTCACATTTACACACTGCAATTGTCTTTGGGAGTAAGATTGCATCAAGCAGGGCTGATATCAGGACATGATGTGTGATGGGTTTACCCGAGGATGTTAAAAACCCTCTATGTTTCCAAAGTGTCCCAAAATCAAATACAACCCCCGAAGGATATGAATGTCTGGCCTTGGAATACAAATTTCATTAATCACATTGACACAGTCGTGTGGTTCTCTGTCAGCCTCTGTAGGAAGAAGTTTACGGCCAACCCGCCGGTTGTGTGTTGCCCGATGTGTTGCACTGCGTGAGGCAAATGGTCGTCACACCAGATACTGACTAGTTTACAAGCCTCGCACATACTTTACCACAGAAAGTTTAAAATTTTCCACTACAACAGGTAACACGCTACAGCCACAGCTACAATCATTATGCCTAATTTAACTAATGTCGTAGAAATTTTGTTCCCTAAGGTAAATATAAAATCGGTTAGTCACAGAGAGCGGAGTCAAACAGAGAAAGTTGTTTTATTGAGCTCAATGGTGTCTTCAGAAACCCAGTTTGCAAGGCTTTGCTGCTGAAGAGACAACCCCCCTCCTTTCTGTGCTCTCTTATACTCTCAAGATCCCAAGGTTTATTACCAGGACCAGCCTGCATAGGCTGCCTCAACACACTACTATCAGTTATTCCTGATAACATTCCCAGAGTTTGTTGGACACCAGATATTTCCAATTTTCTGCAGATTTTCTGTTGTCTAACTTGCAAAAGCTGAGCAAGACATTCTGTTCTGGGATCTCGAAGAAGCTCAATCTGCACAAGGTCACATACACAGAAACTCACTTATTGAATACAGGATTATTATTGAGTAAACACACTTGATCACACGGAAAAGTTTTCTATTTCTATGAAACTTATACATTTCCACTACACCAACCAAAGTAGATTCATAACCAATCCCACATATGCACATTTCTTCCTGCGTGCTCACTGACCTGTCTTATATTCTTTTGCTTAGCCATAGCCTCAATAAAAGTTCCTTCAGGTGCTGTTATTAATGTAGGTACAACACTGATCTCCAAATTAAATACACACTCCTCCTTTTTCTGCCAACAACCACTTAAGTGCTTGTCTAGAACTCTATAGAATAGGTGTTTGTTAATCATGGAATTAAAAAATTGGAAATAAAAACACTCAACACATAATTTGGTAAAAAACAAAAAACAAAAATGCAGTTTCATGAAAGGACAGATGACCAGGCCATGCTTGAGAGAAGTGACCGTACACTCAGTGTCACGGTAAATATGTTTTTAAAACAATGGAAGCAGGAAGAAACCGTAATATAAAAGTTATGGGTGGCTGACAGCTAAAGCCTAGTTCACACTACAGGATTTTAAGCCCGATTTGAAAATTAACGAGCTCACCGACAGATCGGTCTGTGATCGTGGGAAAATCAGCGGGTGATCAGCGCTCGGCAATCTTTATGTGTGAACAACTCAACTGCGCATCAAAGAGGCAAGCTGGCGCGTCGCTGACACCTCGCAGACAAAATCCAGATATCTGGCATGTTAAATATCTATCATGTGGTGTCAATTGTAGCTATGACCTCCAGCCAATGAGAGAGCAAGTCAACAGAGTTGAGGTCACCGGAAGAAAAGCAGCAGCAGCAACATGGCTTCAAAAATAGTGTGGACACAACATTTAGTTTAATAAATTAACATTTATCTAGAGTGAGACTCCTGCCGACGTCCATTTTCAAAACAAACCTCTACTGAAAGTCTCGCGTCATTTCCGGATCCACCTTTCGCGTGTGTTTTCGTGACAAAATGTGGTTTGGGGACGGAGTTGAGGCGTTGAGTGACGAGTTGTTGTCAGATGGTGTGGTGTGCGACCCCCTCTTGTGGATCATTTATGAAGCGTTGTGTAGTGTGAACACCACAAGGACAAAAAGACATACAGTGAAGTCATGTAGTCTGAACAGCAAAGCGATCTGCCGACGGTTAAAGTCTTGTAGTGTGACCAGGCCTTAAAGGGAAGTGGATGTTTTTGCAAAGAGAATTCCAACCTAGTGGGATAACTGTCTTGAAACGGTATAAAATGGACTGCTGAGACTGAGTTCTGCAGTTGCTTCATGGACCAGCTTTGAGAATTTGTTGATTTTCAATACCTTTGGCAGCAAAAACCTGAGACTGTAAAAGATGTCTTCTTTGACAAATTATTTTGAATAAAAATCTATGATAAAACACATTTAACCCAAAATTGGATATTAAAAGTATAGTTTAATAGTGGAATACATAGTTGGAGGTTCTTGGGGGAAGTTGTAGAGGTTGTAAAGCAGCTAAGATGGGTTGAGTTGGTTGGTAATCAGTGAGACTGGGCCCAGTCAAAATCAGAGGCATTATTTTCACTGTAACTCAAAGTATATGGGTTGCTAAATGAACCTGGAGGAGAGAGACAGATGAGTGTACAGTAGTTTCAGGTTCTTGGTGGAAAGCCAGACTTGTTGTCCTACCATGTATGTGGGATGTTGACGTCTGTGTCAGTTGGCTTGGTTACTCTATCTCCAGACCTTTGATGGTGTACATGCGCCCGTTTCCAGGTCTCCTGACTCCTCCAAGCCCATTTATCCACTGCAGGGATATCTGATGGGTCGTCTGACCATGGAAAGAGTGGAGGTTGGTACTCAAGGACGCGCTGAAAGGGCGTAAGGCCCATGGATGAGTGCGTCAGCGAGTTTTGTGCATACACTGCCCAGAGGAGCAATTCACTCCAGCGGTGTTGCTCTCTGTATGCAGTATGAACATAGGAATCTTCCTATTTCCTGATTCAGTCTCTCCACCTGTCCGTTGTATTGGCGATGGTAACTGGAGGTCAGGCTTACATTAATTCCTAGTCTACCGCAGAAAGCTCACCATACTTGTGAAGTGAATTGAGGCACCCGATCTGACACAATGTCCTCAGGTAGCCCAAAATTCTGGAATACGTGGTCAAACAATGCTGTTGCTGTCTCCATTGCTGTGGGAAGTCCTTTGAGTGGGATAAGTTTACACGCCTTGGAGAAACGGTCTATGATAACCAGGATTGTGGTGAAGCCTCTCAACTCAAGGAGGTTGGTCATGAAGTCAACTGAAACGTGGGACCATGGTCGTCGAGGAATGGGTAGTGGTTGCAGCAGTAACCCTCAGGAAATTGGCGACTGGTGCGAAATTGAGGGCACGTATCACATGATTCCACATACTCTTTGACATCATTGGTAACAGATGGCCACCAGAATCTTTGTCCTACCAGTTGTGCTGTACGATGAATACCCAGGTGGCCCGAGCTGGAAGATTTATGTGTCCCCTGTATAACACAGTGGCGAAATGGGACATAAAGCTTTGAAGGTGGACATATGACTGGAGGAGAGTCCTGGGCATGGGCTTCTTTGATTTCCTCCACTAGGTTCCACTGAATCAGGGCCAGAATATCGGCAGATGTAAGGATTGGCTCGGGGTGAGTGAATACATTCTTGGATACTTCTTGTCTTGAAAGGGCATCGGCTTTTCCATTTTTGGAACATGGGCAGTAGGTGACCATGAACTGAAATTGTGAGAAGAATATGGCCCACCTTGCTTGTCAAGGGCTCAGTCACTTGGCCCCCAGGTTGCGATGATCAGTGAGAATGAGGAAAGTGTGATGAGCTCCCTCCAGCCAGTGATGCCATTCCTCTAGAGCCACCTATAGATCCCTGCAGTTCCCTGTTGCCCACATCGTAGTTAGACTTCGCTGTGGTTAACTTCCTGGAGTAAAAGGCACAGGGGTGTAGCTTCCCAGGTTTCCCATGACGTTGAGAAAGGACCGCCCCAATACCACAGCTCGAAGCATCGACCTCCACCACAAATGGGATGTCTGGGTCAGGAATGGGGGCTGTGGTGAAACTGTGTTTTAGTCTTGAGAATGCCTCTCAGGCAGAGTCAGTCCAACAGAGTTTCTTAGGTTTATTCTTGAGAAGTGATGTAAGTGGACTGGCGATGGTACTGTAGTTCCTGATTAAGTGCCTGTAAAAGTTGGCAAACCCCAAAAAGTGCTGTAGTTCCTTTATGGTGGTAGGCTCAGGCCAATCCGTGACAGTTTGTACCTTGGTTAGATTCATCTCAACCCCCGTCGGGGAAAGCACATACCCCAGGAAGGTGATGGTTCATTGGTGGAACTCACATTTCTCCAGTTTCACAAAGAGGCGGTTTAGCAGTAGGTGTTGCAGCATAGTATGGACTTGTTGGACGTGAGCTTCGAGGGAGTCAGAGTAGATCAATATATAATCGATGTAAGCAATGACATATTGGTTGAGCACATCTCGGAAGATTTCATTAATGAGAGACTGGAAGACTGCTAGGGCATTAGTTAATCCATACAGCATCACTAGGTATTCATAATGTCCATTACTGGTATGAAAAGCCATCTTCCATTCATCTGTCTCCTTAATCCTGATCAGGTTGTACGCACTTCGTAGATCCAGCTTAATAAAGACATTTGAAGTGCTTGTCCTTAAAGTTGCACTCTCAGACAGGCATAAAAAATCCCTACTATATCTTGCTCTGGCCACCGTGTATAGACCCCCGGGGCCCTATGGTGTTTTTCTTAATGAGTTTTCACATTTACTCTCAGATCTTTTGATCAGTTTTGACAAAGTTTTAATCGTAGGAGACTTTAACATTCATGTAGACGATGCTAACGATGCGTTAGGACTCGCATTTATAGATTTACTAAATTCCTTTGGGGTTAAACAAAACATTAATAGACCAACTCATCGTTTTAATCATACACTAGACTTAGTTATATCACATGGGACTGATGTTCTACCTCAAAGCGATGACATCACAGACCATCACCTCTTAGTGTACACTCTACCTGTAGAACATATTAGACACGTCTCTCCACGTTATAAACTTGGTAGAACTATAACTCCGACCACTATAGACAGATTTACAGACAATCTGCCAGATCTGTCTCAACTTCTTAGTAGACCCCGAAATGCAGATGCACTAGATGAAGTAACCAACAGCATAGGCAATATTTTTACCAGCACACTAGACACTGTTGCCCCCATCTGACTAAAAAAGGTCAGAGATAAAACACCTGCACCATGGTACAATAGTCATACTCACGCCCTCAAGAGAGCAACCCGTAACCTCAAGCGAAAGTGGAGAAAAACCAGATTAGAAGTTTTTAGAATTGCGTATAAAGACAGCCTGGCCACCTATAGACAGGCTCTAAAAGCTGCTAGGGCCAAGCATCTGAGCAATCTGATAGAAATAAACCAGAACAGTCCCAGATTCTTATTTAGTACAATGGCTAAACTAACAAAGCATCAGATTTCTGGAGAGAGTATTTCAGCACAGTTTAGTAGTGAGGTCTTTATGAATTTCCTCACTAAAAAAATTGATAGTATCAGGAACAAAATATTGGATGTTCAACCATTGATGGCATCCGGTGATCCAGACCAGCCTATAGCTCCACACTTAAAGCTACAATGCTTTACCAGCATAGGGCAGGAAGAGCTAGTTAAACTTATCACCACGGCTAAACCAACAACGTGTTTGCTAGATCCAATTCCAACTAGACTGCTGAAAGAAGTGATACATGCAGCTGGAGAGCCTCTTCTTAATATTATTAACTCTTTGTTATTTCTAGGTCATGTCCCAAAATCTCTTAAGTTAGCAGTTATTAAGCCTCTTCTTAAGAAACCGAAACTAGACCCTGATGTAATATCAAATTACAGACCGATTTCAAACCTTCTGTTTATATCTAAAATATTAGAAAAGGTGGTGTCAGCCCAATTATGCTCCTTCCTACAGGAAAACAATATCCTTGAAGAATTTCAGTCAGGTTTTAGGCCCCATCATAGTACAGAAACTGCACTAGTTAAAATCACAAATGACTTGTTTTTAGCTTCAGACCAAGGCTGCATCTCGATTTTAGTCCTGCTTGATCTTAGTGCTGCATTCAACACTATAGATCATAATATCCTCATAGATCGCTTACAAAATCACATAGGCATGCAGGGACAGGCATTAAAATGGTTTAGATCCTGTCTGATCAATACCACTTTGTAGATTTAAATGGAGAACTGTCCAGTGTAGTGCCAGTGAAATACGGGGTCCCACAAGGGTCAGTTTTTCAGACCTCTGCTTTTCTCAGTATACATGCTTCCATTGGGTGACATCATTAGAAGGCATGGGATTAGTTTCCATTGTTTCCATTGATAATTTCTTATTATTAAATTCTGAGATATTACTTATTGGCCCAAAAACTAGTACACAGAAGCTCTCGCAATTCAGCTTGCATCTAGAAGGATGCACTGTTACCACTAGCTCAACAGTGAAAGACCTGGGCATAATATTAGACAGCAACTTGTCCATTGAAAATCATATTTCCAATATCACAAAAACAGCCTTCTTCCATCTTAGAAATATTGCCAAGCTTAGGAACATTTTATCTGTATCTGATGCAGAAAAACTAGTTCATGCATTCATGACCTCCAGACTGGACTACTGTAATGCATTACTAGGTGGTTGTCCTGCATCTTCAATAAACAAGCTACAGATAGTCCAGAATGCAGCCGCCAGAGTTCTTACCAGATCAAGAAAATTTGATCATATAACCCCAATATTATCATCCCTGCACTGGCTACCTGTGAAGTTTAGAATTGACTATAAATTACCTCTACTCACGTACAAGGCTCTAATTGGTTTAGCTCCCACCTATCTCTCCAGTCTCCTAACACGTTACAATCCACCACGCTCTTTAAGATCACAAAATTCCGGACTTCTAGTAGTTCCCAGAATATCAAAGTCCACAAAAGGGGGTAGAGCATTTTCGTATTTTGCTCCAAAACTTTGGAATAGTCTTCCTGACAGTGTTCGGGGCTCAGACACAGTCTCCCAGTTTAAATGGAGACTTATCTCTTCAGCCTGGCATACATCTAACACTTTCCATAACCTTGTACTCCAGTACATCTGATTAAATGCACATTCATCTAGTACTGCTAATATTATGAACATCAGCTACGCTAATGCTGTTCCATTGTTTCCCTTCTTCTACCCATCCCGAGGCATACAGAGACTTTGCCGGCTCCAGTGGCATCCGGAGATGGACTAGCTCCAGCCGGGTTCTGCTTGTGAGAATTGGAATATTCAAGCAGCGCCATGGACAACAACCTCCTTATTGATTTACATAACACTATACACATGCTGTATCTGCATCACACAGTTGTCACCCAAATGAGGATGGGTTCCCTTTTGAGTCTGGTTCCTCTCAAGGTTTCTTCCTCATACCTAAGGGAGTTTTTCCTTGCCACAGTCGCCTCAGTCACCTCAGGCTTGCTCACTTTGGATAACATCTAGGACTGTTTGTCTGTTTATATGTTTGTTGTTTTCTTATGTCATTTCTCATGTAAAGCTGCTTTGAGACAATGCTCTTTGTTAAAAGCGCTATACAAATAAAATTGAATTGAATTGAATTAAAGATTTTAGCTCCTCGTAATTGTTCTAAGGCGATTGGGACCAGAGGTAAAGGATAGTGGTATCGTACTGTGATAGTGTTGAGGCCCCTGTAGCCAATGCATGGACGAAGGTCGCCGTCCTTCTTGGCCCTCTGCTGCAGGTGAGGTGGAGGGATGGATATAGCCTGCAGCAAGAGCTTCCTCAATGTACTCCTCCATGGCTTGGCTCTCAGGTAGAGAGAGTGGGGTAGATACGGCTCTTGGGTGGCATGGCATTGGGAAGAAGTTCAATGGCGCAGTCCCAAGGACAATGAGGTGGAAGATGGGTGGCTTTTTCCTTACTGAACACCTCCTTCAAGTCATTATATTTTCTGGGCAGAGATATTGAGTCGGTGGTTCTGGGACTCTCGACGGAGGTTATGAGGCGTGGTCTTGGCACAGGACTGTGAAAATAGGATTGGATGCATTGAGGAGACCAGTGCTTGAGTTCTCCCTCCCTCCATGTTATATGAAGATTGTGACGTTGGAGCCATGGAAGGCCTAAGATGATGAGGTTAGCAGGAGAAGAAATGAGATAAAAGGTGAGCTTTTCAAAGTGAAACAATCCAATCTGTAGTTCCAGAGGTTGTGTCTGATGTGTAAGGTATTCTCCTCCAACGGGTTGATCATTAACAGCCGTCACTCATGTGGAGTGCAAGGTATGGTGGGAAGGTTTAATTTCTCCACGAGCCCATGGTCGATGAGACTGACGGCCGCCCCGGAATCTATCAATGCTGAGACAGGAACAGAATTAGGAACATGGTGCAACATAGCCAGTAGAGTAACTTTGAAAATAGGGTTACTTTTGCTCACCTGTGATGTGGATGGGCGCTCAGGACATCGATAAACTTGGTGGCCAGTTTGTCCACAGTAAAAACATAGCCGTTGTTGGGTATGCCTCTGGTGTTCCTCTTCAGACATGCGAGTACGGCCTAGCTGCATGGGCTCGAAGTTGCTCTCTCTTGGGTTGGGGATGTCAAAATGGCGGAATTTTCTTGCCACCCTGCTGGGCATGGCTGTTGAGTGTAGATATTGATCACTAGCAAGGGGATGTTGTTGAGGACAGTTAGGGGTAGGTCTCTGCAGAGCAGCTGTAGGTGTGCCCATGACAGCTGACTGTTCAGCATCCTTCATAGGAGCTTGAGTTGCATGCTCTCTTTCCTGGACATTGATCTTTTGTTCATGTTTCCTGTATTGTTCCACAGAGTGTGACACATGGTCACAGAACTCCTTGTGGGTTATGGAGTTTAGTACTACCACATACTCCAGCTTACTCTTTGGCATAGTCATAGTGTCTATGACTGCATATCTAAACAGTGTGGTCATCAGGGGGTTGCCAACCCCCCACCCCCACCCCCCTTGATTCCACCTCTTCCATGTCTGCACATAAAAGCAGTTAAATTCTCTGTTTTTCTCAATTGATCTCTTTTCAGGGCCTTAGGGTCTACTTTAAGAGGGTCCTGAGCTCTAATGGCATGCTACAGTCTAGGACAGACTGGGACAAATGGTCTTCCGTCCATTACACGCCTAGAAATGAGAGAAACAGTGGAACTTTACCCTTTATGTCTGCTACTGCAAGCAACTTGCCCATAGTTTATTCTTCAAACAACTTAAACCACTTCCCAGCCCCTCACAGATTTCTGGAAGCAAGCGGCCAACCCATTGAGATCTTATATGTCCAGACACTAGCTCCTTTGTCTGTATCTTCAAAATATATGTAGCTCTCTTCCAATCACTGTCTTTTTTTCCTCCCTACATTGTTCAAAATCCCTTCTTATATTTTCTTTGCTTCTTCCCTTTCTCAACCTAAATTCTGACTTAGTCATCCTTTTACCTTTCCTTGAGCTCTTCTACTACTAGCCACTGTGATTCATCTGAATCTGGTCCATTCATTTTATTTATCACTGTATGCAACTGTCCATAACTATCTAAAGGCTATCTAACTCTTAATCTTTCCTCTTCTATCATACTGCCTCTTCACTGTTTGTAAGTTCTCTTTCCCCTTCACTTCTGCATCTTGCACACGCTTGTTCTTTCTCAATCTCTGCTTCACCTTCGACCTGCACTGTTCCTTTTATCAAGGGGAACTAACTATTAGGTGCTGAATGTGCATATGGGGAAGGTTTAACAGATAAACATCCTTCTTTTTTTTGCCTTCTTTTGAGTATCTCTTGAGTATATTCCTAATTATATTCCTGCTTGCTTCATATTCTTCCATGAGTCCTCTCCATCCTTTTTAAACATCTAATGCTCTTTTTCTCTTTTTGCATTTTTTTAGTTTTCATTTCCTCTTAGTTTCAAATGTTCCTCCTTCTGGCCATTTAGTGCTTAGGCCTTTAGTCCTATTTCCTATTTGTTTTAAGTGTATTTATTCCTTTGCTGAGTAGTGGATGTGTCTTCCCCAAAATATCTACTGGAGTCTGACCTTGCTATGAGGAAATAGGAGGTACACTTGATCTTAGCATGTAGTAAATACATTCTGACTTTAAATCTAATGAACATTCCATTACTAGGCTATTTCAGTTTACAAGCTGATGGTTGGCCTTTGACACAAGTCAACTTCAGCTCATTCATGATGTGAGGATTTTGAAGCTTTTTTATTTATACACCGATCAGGCATAATTTATGACCACTGACAGGTGACGTAAATAACACTGATGATCTCCTCATCATGGCACCTGTTAGTGGGTGGGATATATTAGGCAGCAAGTGAACATTTTGTCCTCAAAGTTGATGTGTTAGAAGCAGGAAAAATGATTTGAGCGAGTTTAAAATGGGCCAAATTGTGATGGCTAGACCACTGGATCAGAGCATCTCCAAAACTGCAGCTCTTGTGGGGTGTTCCCGGTCTGCATTGGTCAGTATCTATCAAAAGTATCCTTTAAGTTCTGTAAGTCCTTTAAGTCCTGTAAGTTGTGAGGTGGGGCCCATGGAGGCTCCAAGTCACAACTTCCAGGAGTTAAAGAATCTGCTGCTAACATCTTAGTGCCAGATACCACAGCACACCATCAGGGATCTAGTGGAGTCCAATGCCTCAATGGGTCAGGGCTGTTTTGGCAGCAAAATGGGGACCAACACAATATTAGGCAGGTGGTCATAATGTTATGCCTGATCAGTGTATATTGAAAGGTAACCTCCTGATAACCTGCTGTAAATGGATTTTAAATTCATGACTGTATCTTATTTGCTTATTGATTCACTTAATGCAATGTGGTATGCAGAACCCATAATTATACCCCAGCATTATTTTTTTTAATTCATTAATTGGATTATATAGAATGAATTAATTGATTGACTTTGGAAATACACATAAACAGTGTCTATAGAGTTGTTTCACAACTACAACTCGAAATTAAATTGAAAGAAAAGCATGCTTTAATTCAGTGTTTATTTGGTCCAGAAGCAGTATAAATCATGTCTACAATGAGTCCATAGTTGACGTTAAAAGACGCTGAAAAGACGTCCACAATGACCAAGTTTGAAACTAATTTTGACTTGAACATTGGACATTATTAAAAGACGTCATAAAACTTTGTCTTTTCACTGTGTGACAAAGATGTTGGAAAGATGGCTTTTGGATATTTCTTTGCTTAGTGGGAACTCAAAAGTCAAGTACACAAGTACAAAATTGATCCTCCATCACAGTGAATAAGTAAATACTGTCACCAGTCTGGGAGACAACTGAAACATGCATATTTTCTCTACATTCACACATGCCATTCATTCTAACTTCATTACATCCACATCCAAATTCATCACTTCTCTTGTCCAGTTCAAACAAACAAACAAATAAACAAACAAAAACAATTACAGCAGGTTTCTCCAATCCTGTAATATATATTGAAATAATAAAATAATATTGGATAATATTAGATTTTAATATTATTACAAATATAAATAAATATAGAAAAACTGAGAGGAGGAACAGTGCATTATAAAATAGGTAATCTATATACACTAATCAGGCACAACTTTATGACCACCTGCCTAATCATGTGTTGGTCCCCCTTTTGCTGCCAAAACAGCCCTGACCCATCGAGGCATGGACTCCATTAGATCCCTGAAGGTGTGCTGTGGTATCTGGAACTAAGGCGTTAGCAGCAGATTCTTTAACTTTTGGAGGTTGTGACCTCGCAACCTACAGGACTTAAAGGATACTTTTGATAGATACTGACCACTGCAGACCGGGAACACCCCACAACAGCTGCAGTTTTGGAGATGCTCTGATCCAGTGGTCTAGCCATCACAATTTGGCCCTTCGTCAAACTCGCTCAAATCCTTACACTTGTCCATTTTTCCTGCTTCTAACACATCAACTCTGAGGACAAAATGTTCACTTGCTGCCTAATATATCCCACCCACTAACAGGTGCCATGATGAGGAGACCATTAGTGTTAGTCAGGTCACCTCTCAGTACTCAGAATGTTATGCCTGATGGATGTACATGCACAAATCTCCATGTTAAATACAAAGCAAGACTGGTTCAGTTTGCTACATTCTGTTTACTTATAAATTGCTGACTTCTGACTTCTAGAAAAGGATAGAAAATACAGACAGTTTATGTAAATGGACTGCTAAAAATAAGAACTTAATAAGTAAATAATATCCCTAATTTTGAAATAAATAATGATGCACTCGAAAGGGGCTGAGGTGACTCTTCACTGTCTTGAAAAGATGTCTTCATGTTTCAGTAGCCCCAGTGAACAAAATGAGAGTCTAAGACATAGTGGACAGTCTGTTTCAGTCACCCAAATTGTGTCCTTTGCATTAATCACCCACAGCAAAAACACAAAGAGCTAAAAGGCCAGTCCCCAGTAGATCACCCAAGGCGGTCAAATAGGGGATAGAAAAGCTATCTGGGTCTCGGCCATACCTCCACAAGCAATGTACCATCCAGTCAGCTATGCACAAGAGCAGAAATACCTGAGAGAACATAAATGAGAAGACAAAGAAGATCATTACACACTACACCAGTCCAGTTCTCACTAATCATTTCCAATCAACATGAGTGTTTTTGTTCACTTTTTCTCTTGTGATCTAACAAGAGAGAATAAAAGGAGGCATACCTAAGGTCAATTGTTTAACCCAAGTATTCTTCTAGATCCTTTTTAGGATAACTGGACACCTATCAGTGTTGTACTCCACACTCTTTCCTTACCTGTGTTAGAGCTGCAGTTAAGTAGAGGGTGATGAAGGTTGGTGTTGGGCTTGTGCTGGCACCTTGCATTAGATAAATAATCAAGAGAAAGACCACATGGCCTGGAATGGCTAGAAAAAGCAGCACTCGAGCTGTTCTGTTGTTATCTCCTGCCAAGACAGGATATGTCTGTCAATAAAATGCATACCAAAAACGCTATAACAAAATAAGCAAATGTATGCCCAAATAAGGTATATAAGAAGAAGATATGAATGAGAAATCTGAACAGAATTGGTCATGTGCCAGCTGTAATAGCATAGAAGTGTGAATTCAAGGGAAAAGAAAACAGAATTATGCTGTTACACCTTCATCAAACAATTCTGCTTTGCCTATTGTTGTTTTCTTTCTGCTAAGTTGTGATAAGCTAGTAGTAAAGTTGTTGGTTTAGACTATTTTAAGGTATGTCTGCTCTGAAGCCTGTAGATGTTTTATTCTTTTTTTAAAAAAATCTGTATATCCTTCATGTTCCAACATAACCACTTATTCTCATGTTTGTAATACTGTAATATAAAGTTATACACCAATTAGGCATAACATTATGACCACCCCGACTCGTTCTGTATAGGGCTGCACAGCTGCAGACAAACTGTGATGCACTGTGTATTCTGATCCCTTTCTATCAGAACCAGCATTAACTTCTTCAGCAATTTGAGCAACAGTAGCTCGTCTGTTGGATCGGATCACACGGACCAGCCTTCGCTCCCCACGTGCATCAATGAGCTTGCCCATTTTTCCTGCTTCTAACACATCAACTTTGAGGACAAAATGTTCACTTGCTGCCTAATATATCCCACCCACTAAAAGGGGTCATGATGAGGAGATCATCAGTCTTATTCACTTCACCTGTCAGTGGTCATGATGTTATGCCTGATTGGTGTAATTTCATTCCCAATCATGTCACTCAAATACATTTGGGTCATCCAAGACAAGCACTATTTAATACTTCAATATTGTTGTAAGCTGTTTATGTGTTTTTTTTCCTCCTTTACCTTTGCCGTAAAAGGTGCGGAATGGACAGTAACAGCGCTTTGCATCCTCAGGCAAGCTTCCCAGGGAGCAGTGAAAATGAAGATATGTGGCTATACGGCTGGACTGGATGGCAGCCAGGTTACCTCCAACACCTCATGAGCATGTAAACAGTGCAAGGTCTCTGTGAGATTCTATTGATCTCTAGTGTACATGGATTACTAAAAGATAAAAATTCTATAGTAACAGTACTAGCGAAAGTAATCAAAGAGTATCTGTAAGAAAACGGACAATGACTAGACTGTTGTCTCTCGCCACAAATTGTACATAAAATTATGTAATGGTGATGATACTGTTTTTCCAAATACTTATGATTCCTTAAAACAGATAATGTTTTAAAAAATTCCACTGTGGCTTGCAGATGTGAATATGCTGCAATGCCACATTTACATCTGATTTACACCTGTGTACAGTATATATGCCCCAGAAATACAGAAATGTGCCCCATGTGCCTTTTTACCGCATTATATTACTTATTTTTCAAAATAAAATGAAATGAACCAAAATCAGATGCTCCTAATTGGAACTTAAATAGTTCTGATTGTGAAATAAACCGTTTTAAATGCTCATATCACCACTGACCATTTATCACAGGGGTATAAACCACAGCTCCTCCTAAGTTTGAGTCAGTAATGGTTTTGTCCAGAATGAGTCCGCCTAAGCTGAGAACATACACAAGGACAAATTGTACGTCATTATGCTACATTAAGAAAAGACAATGTTTACAGTACCTAAGTTAATTTGTCGTTTAGCACCTATGACCATTTAACTAGCCATATACTGGTATATTGGTATTGTGAGCACTTAGAAATGACCCACACTGGTGCTCATGAGAGCTGAATGGGGAAAAAATGCTGCATGATGTTTAAGGTCAACATTACAGTTTACGGTTGACAGTAAACCAGGATTCACTGACCTGCTAATAATCATGGCGGTGATGATCGGTTCCCAACCATTATACAACAGTTTGTGGCTCTCAGAGTGACAGAATGAAAGTGCTACCCAGACCGGTGTCAGGCATAAAAGGATGACACACACTACATAGATGATATAGGGGTAGAGCTCTAAAAAAGAAAAAGAGCGAGAGAGAGAGAGAGCTCAAATACAGTATTGACCAACTTACTTGCATTTTTCTATAAAATAATAATCAAAATGGAATAGAAGGAATCACATAATATATTTTTTCTCACCAATGCAAGAGAAAAGCCTTTGACTGATGATGGCCAGCAACCCCAAAGTGATGAGGTCACCAAAACTAGCCGCAATTGGTGCCGCTACGTTGTCTGGATTAATCCCGGCCCTCTTTGAGCCGATGATCACACCCACCATAATGATACCTATACGAAGCAAATGACATGGAGGTGAGATGACATCATGTCTGTTAGCCACCACATTACTGCATCAAACATAATCCTCACAACTCAGAGGCACAAAATCCTTACTGGTAACACTCATTTCCTGATATATTGACAATAATTTATTATTTATGACACAACATAAATATCCATTTATATTTATGTTGAATCATGTGGAATGTCCCCTAAAAACATGGACTCCTGTTTATTAAGAAGTGTCAGCACTTTGTAATGGTCAGTCAGAGGTTAAGACAGTTCATTTAAAGTTTTCTGACATGTGAAAATTCTTCAGGACAGAAAGTTTTGCTGTTTCTCTCTAACATACCAAACTTCAAGAGAGTAAAAAACAAAGCTAGTGAAGGAACCATTCATTCAGTCTATACCCACTTTATTCCTAATTAGAGTTAGAATTACTGTGGTATAAAAGGAATAAAACCCTTCAGGGTATGCTGTTATTGGAAAATAATACATTTTTGTGTGGTAACAAACCCCAAAATCAGTTGTTTATTTTCAAAATTGGACACCCCCCACCCCCCCATATATAACAAATGTCATGAAAATAATATATTCTTCCCTTGCAATAAAGATGCCGTGAATGCTGTCACTACACTAGTGCAGCATAACAGAGCTGTATAGTTTATGGTCAGTTTCTCATCCAGAATCCATCCCAGTACAGAGGCTGCCAAAGCAGCAAGGAAGCCCAGCACTGTAGCCTGAACCTGGAAATATACATATATATATATAAAAAAAATGTATAAGCTGATATGTAAGCTATATATGTATGGCTAGTTGTATCTCCCTTATTCATTTTTATATGAATATTTATCAACGGCTCACAAAAAAGAGACAACTGTTAGTTGTTTACCTGCTTTAGGGCAAGATTTCCAATGATCAGTTTCCACTTCTCTCTTGAGGAATTAATTTTCCCAACATTCACCTGTTGTAAACATGTAGCCGACTAATTAATTTTGGATTCATTTCGAGAGAACCCCCCAGGAGAGTGTAGGATCAAATGTAAACCGAGCGCTATTTATAAAAGGAGAGAGGTAAGTAAGTCATTAATTACTCACCACTGTAGAGAGTCTTGATGCCAGCGTCATCTCCAAGTTGCCTTTCATGCCAAGTAACGCTGGCACCAGGATGAAGATCTCTGTTACGTTCTGAAACACGTCCCAGTGCTGCCACCAACACACAAACGTATCAGACTTACAGTCACCTCATGTGTCCATAGTTCTGCCATACTCACCTGCACGATGTCCAGCAGCATGCCAGCCATCACTGTACCGAAGCCTGCTAGGAGGAACGGAGCCAGGATCTGAAGCACCATGTTACAGACCGATTCACTCGGCATGGCCTGAGCACCAGTGGACTTTTTGTCCTCATCATGGACTGAGATCCACAAACCATCATTAGACAGCAAGGGGTCCAACTCAGATTTTGTTTTGTCTGCAGTTTTAGTGTTAATGTGAGGTAAACCCCAGCATTTGTCAATTCCTCTGAACCATAGAGAAGGAATATTCTGACTCTCATCATCTTTAACCTCTAAAGCTGAACTCAGTTTTCCTTCAAGCTGATTAGGACCACCATCCATGGTCTTCAGAAAGCTTTAAATTTGTATTGCATGTATATAGTGAACTAACATATATTTTATTGTATTCTAGTCTCTTCTAGACTGAAGACATACACAGTGTTGTGCCCATGTATAAACTGCTATGATTTATTATTTATATGTTTGTAGTAAAGAAGAGGCCTTAATATAATGATTTTGAATAGTTGCTTGTTGGCCTTTATCCATCCTAACAAAAACAGACAGAGGGAAAGAGTGAGAGAAGGAAGAGTAACATGGACATTTGCAGACAAATGCAGGTCACAACTGACTTCATGCACTCTTAGAAAAACTGGAACTTTTATATCACTATTTAGATCTATTTTTTGATTTAAAAAATACTCTATATAGTTAATGGCATTACAAAAGCATCAATGAATTATACAAATATACTCATGTCATGAAGCATCATTGTAATAAGTCTTAATGAAGGCTTACCTCTGAGCACAGCCACAACACTGCTGATGGGTGAGAGCAGATCTTTCCACTGTCAGGTCCCTGAGGTGCAAGGCTCTAATAATGACAACAACCCAGAGGTGAACCAATAGCAGCTCTCATCCACACCCTCCTGATCACACTCACCTCTTTCTCCTCCTGCAGCTTCTCAGAATACTCCCTCTGACGCTAATCAGCTTATTATTATGGCGCTGCTTGAGGTTTTTGCAAATGAGAAAATTACATAACCAGCCTAAAATATTACACAATTACACGTGAATGTGGAGGCTGCCAAATCACACAGGTTACGCTAAGACACGTGTTTGATTGGGTCGTTTGATCTGGGCAAGTTTAAGAAACGTTTCACTTTAGGCCACACAAGTCCACTTTTAGTTTACTTTTACACGTAAAATACAATGATGAATTCATTTCTTTTATTTATTTGTTTATCTATCTATCTATCTATCTATCTATCTATCTATCTATCTATCTATCTATCTATCTATCTATCTATCTATCTATCTATCTATTCATCCATCCACCCATCTATCTATCGCAAGATCTCCATATAGATATAGTGGGGTCCAATAGTCTGAGATCACATATCACATTGAAAATCTACAAAGGTTAAAATGGGATAGAATTCTATCTTGACATGACTGCTATTTCTTTGAAAACACACCCAGAGTCTATCCTATTAATGAACATGTACAGACCAGTATACGTGGCATACACACACAAACACACACACATTATATATATATATTTAAATAAATGTATTACCGGCTGAGTAACGACGGTCTGGGCATAGAGACTGGCCGACACAGACAGAGCTGGAGGCCCAGAGAGGACAGACTGTGTCCACACTGCACACAACAATTGGTAGTTTGTGAATAGTTTGGGGGGTCATCCTTCCTGTTCCAACATGACTGCACATCACTGCACAAAGCAAGGTCCATAAAGACATGGATGAGTGAGTTTGGTGTGGAGGAACTTGGTGTCCTGACCTCAACCTGATAGAACACCTTTGGCATGAATTAGAGCGGAGACTGCGAGCCAGGCCTTCTCATCCAACATCAGTGCCTGACCTCACAAGTGCGCTTCTAATGGAATGGTCGAAAATTCCCATAAACACACTCCTAAACCTTGTGGAAAGCCTTCCCAGAATAGTTGAAGCTGTTATAGCTGCAAAGGGCGGGACAACTCCATATTACATTCATGTGCATGTAAATGGCAGACGTCCCAGTTTTGCAGTCTCCACTCTAATTCATCCCAAAGATGTTCTATTGGGTTGAGGTCAGGACACCAAACTCTCTTATCCATGTCTTTATGGACCTTGCTTTGTGCACTGGTGTGCAGTCACGTTGGAACAGGAAGGGCTCATCCCCAAACTGTTCCCACAAAGTTGGAAGCATAAAATTGTCTTGCTTTGCTGCAGCATTTAGAGTTCCTTTCACTAGAACTAAGGGGCCAAGCCCAACCCCTAAATACCAACACCTGATTTCATTAATTTCGAGGGGCGTCCCAAAACTTTTGGCAATATAGCGTATATATATATATACATATATATACATATATATATATGTGTGTGTATATATATATAAACTATTTCTATGTGACCATGTATAATGCCTTTTCATGCGGATTTCCTCATGTGTAATCTAATTCTACTGAAGCATGTGTTCACGCGCCACTCTAAGGGATTTAATCTAAAATGGATCATAACGTTTTACACAAACCTGTGGAGTCCATGCCAGATTAAATACACTGTGCGTGTGTGTGTGTGCGCGCGCGTGCGTGCACTCGCGCGCGCGCACTCTTACTTTGAAATCTCGTGCTACTGTGCAACACCAGAAATGATCGAGCAAACACATTATTGACCAAATCACGTGTTTCGCCGCCCGTTTTAAGACAAGTCCCGCCTTCTGCGAGCGGCTATTGGCCGAATCTGCTATCAATCAATGTGCTGGCGATGGGAATACGTGAGCCTTGCGTAAATAAACAAACTTTGAACCAGTTTATGCGAGTCACTTGGGGGAAATGATTCAGTGTGTTTCGAAACGTAACTAAAATTCGTTTTAGAATGAAGGTACACCGAAACGTTCAGAACAATATCAATAAAATAAAACCGCTTCCTTTCATGTGACCAGACCTGGCTACGCCCGCCGCTAGCTTGGGTAGATGGGCGGGATTTCCAGTAATACGGGTAGGAAAAAAAGTATGCTGAGCTAAGGAGACGTTGGCACAGAGGGAAGATTAGGGTAGTTTACTTTCTCTACGCAGACATCAGGTCAGCGAGTCAGGCAGAAGTGTTTGCGGTCGCCTGTAGTTGTTTTTCAGGATGGCAGTGGAGTCAATATCACCCGACTGGGAGTTTGACCGCTTTGATGACGGATCTCAGAGTAAGAAATGTTGACTGTCGCAGCAAAGCGCCGTGTTGCTGCTGTTCTAACGAAACTTAGCTACATTAGCTAGCTAGCACTGTAGTTGGATGTGCTGTTGATTACATTTGTCTGGCTCTCAGGCATTTAATTTAATATCTGGCCAGTACATCATGAGTCTGAATCAAGAGACCGCCATTTTTGTTTTCTTTACAGCAAAACAGGATGGTGTCACTTTGATTCAGCTGTTCTGATCATCTCGTGATTTTGATAAATTACTGGTCAGGTTAGAAACACCCAGTATAACAGATGCAACTTGAATAACTTGTGTAGTAAACAACGAGACAGGTGACATTTATTTTATTCATCTATTTTTATTAGTATTGGAGTATGCTTGCATTTGCTAGCTTATTAGCTGCACTAAACAGGTTGAGTCACATGATCTGACTAACCCCGCCCCCCGTGGGAGGGAGTGTGAGGATGGAGACCCCAAGTTTCTCAATAAACTTATATCATGAAAGTGTATCACTGCGACGTCAAAACTTACAAAAAACAATGAAATTGGTGTTAATCTAGAGTCACTAGCTATTATAATATGTTTATTCTATTAAGAAAAATACATAAAAAGAGGGTTTAGGTTTACTTTACATTACACGGAAGGTACTGTTATCCTCACTCGCTTTTACTTTCTGCACCAGAAACAAAAATATCATGAAGCAGCCATATCATAACATTCTCTCTCTCTCTCTGGTTTTCGCTGTCTATGTCTCTCTCGCTGTCTGTCTCTGTCTTTCTCTCTCTGTTTCTTGCTGTCTGTCTCTGTTGCTCTCCCTCTTTGTTTTTGTCTTTCTCTCTGTCACACTCTCTCTCTCTTGCTGCCTGTCTGTCTCTCTCTTTCTCTTGCTGTCTCACTCTTTGTCTCTCTCTCTTTCACTCTCTCTTTCACTGTCTCTCTCGCCATAGAAATTCACACAGAAGTGCAGCTGAAAAACTATAACAAGTTCTTGGAGGACTACACATCTCAGCTGAAAGCTATAGAGGAAGCCCTGGACGACTCCATCGGAGATGTTTGGGATTTCACTTTAGATCCGATTGCATTGAAGGTGCTTTCCTTTTTCATTATTCAGCTTTCACAGACACTAAAATGATAATATTTAAAAATAAAAATAAAAACCTTTTATTTTATTTTGTCACCATACAGCTTCTCCCTCATGAACAATCTTCTCTTTTGGAGCTAATTAAAACAGAAAATAAGGTAAGTCACAATACTCAATTTTAACACCTATGACAGCTTATATTATATTATATTTGATCAAAAAATACGGTGAGAATTTTTCTTGTAGCTTAGTGCTGTTGATGATCGGCTGTGTATTTCCGTTTAAGTCAATACTTTGATTCTTCCACAAATTCAAGAGAATTGAAATGTCCAATAATTTGATTACTATAACCAGCTACTAATTATATATTTTTTTTAAATTGAGCAAAAAAAGCACTAGACAGGGTTCTCAATGTCTTCTAATGTGCCTATACTGTATATACACCGATCAGCCATAACATTATGAGCACTGACTGGTGCAGTGAATAAGACTTATCTCCTCATCATGGCCCCTATTAGTGGGTGGGATATATTAGTCAGCAATTTTGTCCTCAAAGTTGATGTGTTAGAAGCAGGAAAAATGGGCAAGAGTAAGGATTTGAGTGAGTTTGACAAAGGGACAAATTGTGATGTCTAGACCACTGGATCAGAGCATCTCCAAAACTGCAGCTCTTGTAGGGTGTTCCCGGTCTGCAGTGGTCAGTATCTGTCAAAAGTATCCTTTAAGTCCATGGAGGACCCCCTCACAACTTAGAGGACTTCTTGCTGCTAACATCTTGGTGCCAGATACCACAGTACACCTTCAAGGATCTAGTGGAGTCCATGCCTCGACATGTCAGGGCTGTTTTGGCAGCAAAAGGGGGACCAACACAATATTAGGCAGGTGGTCATAATGTTATGCCTGATCGGTGTATGTGGAAGTGGGTAGATGGAGCAGCAGTTCAGACAGATATACAAGCATTTTTATATATATATATATATAGATATATAGATATATAGATATATAGATATATATATAGATATATAGATATATATATAGATATAGATATATATATAGATATAGATATATATATAGATATAGATATATCTATATATCTAGATCTATATATATCTATATATCTATATATATCTATATATCTATATATATATCATATATCTATATATATATATATATATATCTATCTATATATATATATATATCTATATATATATCTATATATCTATATATATATATATCTATCTATATATAGATATATATATATATATATATATATATAATGTATGTATGTATGCTGATCTGATGACTGTAATTATTTTACACTGTATTATTTCAAGTGATTTTGAATTCAGCAGTCAACCCTGCAGTCTTTGTTCTATTATTTAGGTCCTTAATAAAGTCATTACAGTTTATGCGGCCCTCTGCAGTGAAGTTAAGAAGCTGAAATATGAGGTATGTGCCAAAAAATGCTAGTTTTAATGGGTTTGACAAATGAAATTAAAGATATTAATAGAAATTGTGCTGATAGCAAGATTTTCGAACAGTTTGAATTAGTTTTTATAAGATGAGCTCTAGACTTGGATCCATTATGAAACCTTGATGTTTTTTTTCTCTCCCAGGCTGAAGCAAAGTTCTACAATGGCTTGCTGTACTATGGTGAAGGAGGTAATCAATGTTGTCTTCAACGTATCTATAACATCTATATATATATATTTTTTCTTTTTCACCAAAATGTTATTACTTTAGCAACACATACCGTATCACTTTGCCTTACAATCAAGAAATCTGTGTGTGAATCCTTCTGATAGTGATGTACACCGATAAGGCATAACATTATAACCACCAATTGTGTTGCTCCCCCATTTGCTGCCAAAACAGCCCTGACCCATCGAGGCAAAGACTCTACTAGATCCCTGAAGGTGTGCTGTGGTATCTGGCACCAAGATGTTAGCAGCAGATCATTTAAGTCCTGTAAATTGCGACTTAGGGCCTCCAATGGGCCCCACCTCGCAACTTGCAGGACACTTTTTATAGATACTGACCACTGCAGACCGGGTACACCCCACAAGAGCTGCAGTTTTGGAGATGCTCTGATCCAGTCGTCAAACTCGCTTACGCTTGCCCATTTTTCCTGCTTCTAACACATCAACTTTGAGGACAAAATGTTCACTTGCTGCCTAATATATCCCACCCACTAACAGGTGCCATGATGAGGAGATCATCAGTCTTATTCACTTCACTCCTAAGTGGTCATAATGCTATGCCTGATCAGTGTACTTTCTGTCTGTCAGTTTCAGACACCAGTGTGGTGGAGGGAGAGTGCCAGGTTCAAATGGGACGCTTTATATCATTTTTACAGGTGAGACCAAATTTATGACTTGGTGTGTATAACATCAGAGCCTTTAATAGAAATATTTTAACAGTCATTTTATTATAATGGATGTGGTAAAAATCTCTAACTCTCTGTATCTCTCTCTCTCTCTCTCTCTCTCTCTCTCTCTCTCTCTCTCTCTCTGTCTCTCTCTCTCTCTCTCTCTCTCTCTCTGCAGGAACTGTCTTGCTTTGTGTCTCGATGTTTTGAGGTAGTGGTTAACTTGGTTCATCAGCTGGCTGCACTGTATAACAGCAACAAGTGAGCTTTTCACTAATGCAAATTCTCTGTGGTGTATTTTAGCCCCGGTTCATATTCTGTAATTTCTTTATTTTCTCCATAATTTTCATAGTTATACTTTCATTTTTTTTTTTTTTTAATTTAATTTTTTTTTAGAGCTGCCACAAAAATTATTGAGTCAACTGGGGTACATTTTCAGGTAACCCTTTTTCCTATTTTTATTTATTTATTTAATCTGTGGTGTTTTGTGATTCTTCATGCGAGATAATGGTTTCTGTATTTTGGCCAGACGGTATATGAGCATCTAGGGGAACTCCTAGTGGTTCTGATCACTTTGGATGAGATCATGGAGAATCATGGCACTTTAAGAGATCACTGGAAGATGTACAAAAGGTAAACATGAGAATTAAAAACTTACGGCAGTTTTAGTATGCTAGTTGTAATATGTGTCTCTTTCAATGGTGTGTAACTTATTTATTTATTTTTCTTGACTATATAGATTACTCAAATCTGTCCATCACAACCCATCTAAATTTGCTATTCCTGAAGAGAAGCTAAAGCCTTTCGAGAAGCTTTTATTAAAGCTGGAGGGCCAGCTCCTGGACAGCATGATCTTTCAGGTTATTATACATCCTTTTCTTGTGTATATATGCTTTCTTAAGAAAAGCTAACCTTAAGCAGAATTCTTTTGTTTTTATCCACTGCAATTCATACTAATTTGTCTCTGCAACGATGACTATATGTGCAGCCTTTATTATTTAAATCAATATACACAGATCAGGCATAACATTATGTCTACCTGCCTAATCTTGTGTTGGTCCCCCCTTTTGCTGCTAAAACAGCTCTGTCATGCACTGTGTATTCTGACACCTTTCTGTCAGAACCAGCATTAACTTCTTCAGCAATTTGAGCAACAGTAGCTCGTCTGTTGGATTGGATGTGTCCCCCTGTCGCTGGTTCACCACTGTTCCTTCCTTGCACCACTTTTGGTAGATACTGACCACTGCAGACCGGGAACACCCCACAAGAGCTGCAGTTTTTGAGATGCTCTGATCCAGTGGTCTAGCCATCACAATCTGGTCCTTGTCAAACTCGCTCAAATCCATACACTTGCCCATTTTTCCTGCTTCTAACACATCAACTTTGAGGACAAAATTGCTGCCTAATATATCCCACCCACTAACAGGGGCCATGATGAGGAGATCAGTCTTATTCACTTCACCTGTCAGTGATCATAATGTTATGCCTGATTGGTGTATAATTTCAGTTATACAGTTGATTATTGCCTAAACCGTTCTGTCTCATTCATTTTATGATCTCAAAGTCTAGATGTCTTCAGTGTATTGTAAAAAGTTTTGTACAGTTTGTACTTTACACATTTTCCTTTTTTGGGTAAATGTGGGATCATTTGCACGTGTGTGTATATTTCTGTTGTTTTCATTCTGTTCTTAACAGGCTTGTGTAGACCAGAGATTCGATAATCCTGGCGAAGGAGTTTCAGTCTCGAAAAACAGTGCCTTCGCTGAGGAGTTTGCTCACAACATTCGCACCATTTTCACCAATGTGGAGTCAAAACTTGGTTTGTGTTTCCTCATTTTGATCGTCGCTGTTAATGTACCTAATTAAAGCTGTGTGAAATGACATCATGCTTTAGCTTGCGTTATTTGGAAAGTGCTGAAGAAATAAATCGTTTGAATGTTTTTGTGCTCACAGGGGAGCCTGCAGAGATTGACCAAAGGGATAAGTATGCTGGGGTTTGTGGCCTCTTCGCCTTGCATTTCCACATTTTTCGTACGGTCGACAAGAGGCTCTACAAAGCTCTCTTGGATGTGTGTAAAAAGGTTCGTTTCAAACTCAGGTTTGTGTGTTTTCCCTTTTTACCCATCATATTAACTGTTTTAACTACATTCAGACTTTTGCCATAATATAGCCATTGAAGCTAACATGGCATTAAAAAGCAATCAAATCAACCCATCATATTAAATTCATCTTATCTTGGACTAAAATCAGCATGGTTGTTCAGGCTTTCAGACTTAAATATAGTCGTTATCATTAATCACATCCAATCTGATCAGATTTTGTGAACAGGGTAAATAAACCTCCAGTTGAATATCTTACATTTTTTTCCCCTTATATATTTAACCCTTTCTCTTCCAGGTCCCTGCAGTTACCCTGACTGCCAACATAATCTGGTTTCCTGATACGTTTTTGATCAACAAAATCCCAGCAGCAGCCAAACTGATGGATAAGAAAAGTCTCCAGGCCATCCGTCTAAGCAGAGATACATTCTTACAACAAAAGGCCCAGACTCTAACAAAGTGAGTTTTATGGAAAACATGAATGCCATGATTCTGCTCTCTTCCTGCCCTTCAGCTGTAGGATAACTTCACATGATTTGTGACCTGGATTTATTTTATAAGCTTTGGATTCACGGCAACCCTGACCAGGATAAAGCAGATACTGAAAATAAATTAGATCTATTTTTGCTGTTCTAATGCAGTGCTTTCTTTTTTCTTTCTTGTTGTAGGGATGTGCAGTCGTACTATGTTTTTGTAACCTCCTGGTTGATGAAGATGGAAGCCATCTTATCTAAAGACCAGAAAAGTGATAAACTCTCAGAAGATCTGAGCAACAGGTGCAATGTATTTGTACAGGTAAAGAAGTTTCTAGAGTTTAAACCACAATGAATGTTAGACTTCTCTGGACAGTTTAGAGCAGGGTTCCTCAAATCTTGCCCTGGAGGGCTAATGCACTGCAGAGTTTAACTCCAACCCTGATCAAAGTCCTCTACCTGTGATTTTCTAATGGTCCTAAAGACATTGACTAGCGTGTTCAGGTGTGTTTGATTGTTAGTGCTAAATTAAACTCTGCAGGAAATTGGATCTTGTTGGCCAGATTTAAGGATCCCTGGTTTAGAGCAACCGTGCCCCTGGATTCAAGCTGTTGTGATACCAGTGACTGTTATACCAGTGAATAAGTGATCCGGGGTGGCTTCTTTATCAGACATGTTTCATGCATTGTAATAGCTGTCTAAAACATTGCATTTATTAACAAATGTTTATTAATGAATGTATATTTGTTTATACTTATTAATGTAGATAATAATTATTTTCACTGATGTGAAACTGGAAACTGGAAAAGTCATTGAAATGAGGAAGTCTTTGTGGTGTTCCAGCTATTTTTAGTGATTATGGTAAGATGTCTAAATAGAGCTCGTGGTGTGTATTTTACCTGCAGGGAATCCTGTATGCATACAGCATCAGCACCATCATAAAAACCACTATGAACCTCTACATGTCTGTGCAGCGACCCATGACTAAGACCTCTGTGAAGGCCCTGTGTCGTTTAGTAGAACTACTGAAAGTAAGCCTTTCCTCTATACTATGATCTTCACCTGATGTCCACATATCCACATACACTATATTGCCAAAAGTTTTGGGACACCCCTGCAGATCATTGAATTCAGGTGTTCCAATCATTTCCATGGCCACAGGTGTATAAAATCCAGCACCTAGGCATGCAGACTGCTTCTATATACATTTGTGAAAGAATGGGTCGCTCTCAGGAGCTCAGTGAATTCAAGCGTGGTACCGTGATAGGTTTCCACCTGTGCAATGTCCATTCGTCATTTCCTCACTACTAAATATTCCACAATCAACTGTTAGTGGTATTATAACAAAGTGGAAGCAATTGGGAACAGCAGAAACTCAGCTACGAAGTGGTAGACCACGTAACATCACAGAGCGGGGTCAGAGCATGCTGAGGAGCACAGTGCAGAAGTCACCAACTTTCTGCAGAGTCAATAGCTACAGACCTCCAAACTTATTAACTCAGGAACAGTGTGTAGAGAGCTTCATGGAATGGGTTTTCATGGCCTAGTAGCTGCATCCAAGCCTTACATCACCAAGTGCAATGCAAAGTGTCTGATGCAGTGGTGTAAAGCACGCCGCTACTGGACTCTAGAGCAGTGGAGATGTGTTCTCTGGAGTGACCGATCACGCTTCTCTGTCTGGCAATCCGATAGACAATTCGGGGTTTGGCAGTTGCCAGGAGAACGCTGCTTACTTGACTACATTGTGCCAAGTGTAAAGTTTTGGTGAAGGGGGGATTATGGTGTGGGGTTGTTTTTCAAGGGTTGGGCTTGAAAATGCGCTTCTAGAGGAATGGTCAAAAATTCCCATAAACACACTCCTAAACCTTGTGGAAAGCCTTCCCAGAAGAGTTGAAGCTGTTATAGCTGCAAAGGTCAGGCCAATTCCATATTAAACCCTACGGATTAAGAATGGAATGTCATTAAAGTTCATGTGCATATAAAGGCAGATGTCCCAAAACTTTTGGCAATATAGTGTTTGTAATGCTATGAGAGATTTCTGAATGTAAGCTCATTTAAAGGACAAAATTGAGGTTATATTTAGTAATACTGATTGATTAGTATTGTATGAAATGTATTCATCAGTACATTTAATTGTTTTCTTTTTAAAAAACAAAGGCAGTAGAGCACACATTCCACCGGCGATCCCTTGTGGTGGCAGACTCTGTGTCCCATATCACTCAACAGCTGCAGTCACAAGCACTGGCCGCTATTTCTACAGCTAAGGTAAAGTCTGAAATCCAAACATTCAGGGACATTGTTTTAGTACCATTTTCTTGTTCTTCAGTATTTTACCAAATGAAAAAAATGCCTAAATATCTTTATATCTATGTAGAAAAGAGTGATCTCTGATAAGAAGTACAGTGAGCAGAGGCTGGATGTGCTGTCAGCTCTGGTGCTTGCTGAGAACACGCTGAATGGCCCGAGCACCAGGGAGAGACGTCTGGTAGTGTCTCTAGCGCTCAGTGTGGGCACTCAGATGGTAAGGAACCATGTGTTTGGATTATGCATGCTTTAAGACCTTGCAACTGGATAACAGTGTTGCATGAAGCTAGATATAGTATACTCTCTCTCATACTCAAGTTCTTAACATCATCTGTACAACAGTTTACACAAAATTTGCATGGTATCTGGTGTATTGTATTGAATTACTGGACAAAGAATATATTGATTTTGAATACAAATTTGTTTCATTTTGTTTTCCAGAAAACATTCAAAGACGAGGAGCTTCTACCGTTACAACTTGTCCTAAAGAAACTGGACCTCATTAGTGAATTAAGAGAAAGGTGAGACTTCTAAAACTACAAAAGAACCTTCAAATGTATTCTGTATGTGTATATGAAAATAAACATGCATACAATTTTTACAAAAAACTTGTCCTGTTTCTTGTCCTCAGGGTTAAAGTGCAGTGTGATTGCAGCTTTCTCTACTGGCACCGTGCAGTGTTTCCCATTTACCTGGATGATGTTTATGATAATGCTGTGGATGCAGCCAGAATACATGTACGTACTGTTTAATGGTGAAATGCTTCTGATACCGGGACCAAAATTCCACTGGTGAGTTCTGTCTCATGAATAATCATGTTCCTTTTGTTTTAATGTCTTTTTTCGATGTTTTCTAGTATATGTTCAGTGCTCTCCGAGACTGTGTGCCAACCATGCTATATGCCAAACACATGGAGTCCTGTGAGCAGCTCCTGGAGTGCTATGACAACGAGATCATGGAGGTCTTCCATGAGGTGAGGAAGAAGTAACTGAAATGGGTAGATGTAATGGGTTGGTTAGCATCAGCTGTCGGTGAGATGGACTGCTTATGGCATCTGAGTCATTGTTTAGAATACATTAAACTCAATGTGCTTGAAAATTCATTTACAAAATATTCTGGCTTTAGTAAACACTTACAATCAAATATTATTTATTGATAATCTATAATCTACATCTAAAAGGTCAGTAATTCCTAACTTCACAGTGTTGCATGAATACAAGTCTTTTAGCATTATGCACGATTTTATAGAGATAATAATTGCTAAGTATGATTGTTTAAAGTGCTGATTAATTAAATGGAGTTTTTGTTAGATATACAGGTTAGGTTAGCTCCAGCATTAGTCTTTTATAATGCATGATAAGCCTACACGGGTATTTAATTAACCTCATTTGGAAACAACTTTCTCATTCACAGACATACGCTCATAATAATTATATAAGTAATGATATCAGATCCGTGTTTAGAATGTTTCACTTTCTTTCTGTTTCACTTTCACTCACTTTTTTTGAGAGATCAATGTAATTTCACGAGTTTCTTTTTCAAAATAATCGACCTATGTTGTAGATCCCTTACCTACATGTTTCTTTAAACAGATAAGGCCAGTAGCAACCGAACCCCTTCTAAAACTAATCAATTCTTCCCTTAGCACCGGCTATATGCCTAAATCTTTTAAAGCAGCGGTTATCAGACCCCTGATTTAGAAAACCTGACCTCGACCTTTGTCAGATGTCCAACTATAGGCCATTATCAAAACTTCCCCCAGCAGTTATGCTCATACACACTTAGGAATAACATTCATGAAGTGTATCGGTCAAGATTTAGACCTCATCATAGCACAGAGACAGCACTGGTTAAAGTGGTGACCTGTTACTTGACTCTGATCAGGGTTGTGTCTCCTTCCTGGTGTTGTTTGACATACTAGCACTGTATTTATATTTATAAGTAAATATTGCAATCACAGTCTACTCTTTTTAATGTTGCATGAAAAAGATTGGGAGCTGTATACTGTTCTCCACATCTCCCTTGAACAAAGATTTTTTTTTTTTTTAAACCACATTGTACACCAATCAGGCATAACATGATGACCACCTCTCTGATATTGTCTTGGTCCCCCTTTTGCTGCCAAAACAGCCCTAACCTGTCGAGGCACAGACTCCACTAGATCCCTGAAGGTGTGCTGTGGTAAGTTGCAAGGTGGGGACTCCATAGGACTTAAAGGACACTTTTGATAGATACTGACCACTGCAGACCGGGAACACCCCACAAGATCTGCTGTTTTGGAGATGCTCTGATCCAGTGGTCTAGCCATCACAATTTGGCCCTTTTGGTCAAACTCGTTCAAATCCTTACGCTTGTCCATTTTTCCTGCTTCTAACACATCAACTTTGAGGACAAAATGTTCACTTGCTGCCTAATATATCCCACCCACTAACAGGTGCCATGATGAGGAGATCATCAGTCTTATTCACGTCACCCCCCACTGGTCATAATGTTATGGACGATCGGTGTAGATCTTGATTTTTTTTTTTAATAAAGAATTTAGCCAAAATTTAATCCAGATGTAACCTGAGCATATAAATAGAATTGCCTGTAGATGTAAAAGGAGCTTAACCTTTTGTTGTCCCCCCCCCCCCATTAGCATTTGCTAGACAAGCTGTGTAAGGAGATAGAGAAAGACCTCCGGCTTTCTGTGCACACACATCTCAAGCTGGATGACCGTAACCCTTTCAAAGTAGGCATGAAAGACCTGGCTCACTTCTTTTCCCTCAAGCCTATCCGCTTCTTCAATCGCTTCCTGGACATCAAAGGTCAGTAAAAGCAGCGTCATTTCGAACACACTAATGAAACCAAGGCCAATTGAATTCATGTGTGCTATAAAGGTATATTTGCATATTATGGTAAGAATGATGAGACATCTTTGTCTTTTGCAGCCTACGTCACACACTACCTAGACAAAACCTTTTACAACCTGACAACAGTAGCCCTACATGACTGGGCCACGTACAGTGAGATGAGGAACCTGGCCACACAGCGCTATGGCCTGGTCATGACCGAGGCTCACCTCCCCAGCCAGACTCTGGAACAGGCATGTTGGGTTATATTTAGAAGAGATAAGTCTTGAAAGGGTTTTGTGTTTTACATTAATAACATATGGACAGAAACATTAACCCCTGCTTCACACAGGGGCTGGACGTATTGGAGATTATGAGGAACATCCATGTTTTTGTCTCACGTTATCTCTACAATCTGAACAATCAGGTAAGTCCTGTTTGTTCTTTTTTTATTTCTCCTCTCATGTGCCTCTGCATTGGTAATCCTGTGTAGCATTTAAACCAATTCCACACTCATCCCCTCTGCATTGATTTTGTAGATTTTTATTGAGAAGACCAGCAACAACAAGCACTTGAACACTATCAATATTCGGCACATTGCTAACTCCATACGCACCCATGGGACCGGCATCATGAACACAACTGTACGTGAAGCTTGAAATTCAAGATGTTTAATAAAGTGTCCTGAGAAAATGCTTCTTTGCTGAGCTCCTGCCAGATCTCACTGAGAGACATTCATTTCTGTTCAGGTCAATTTTACATACCAGTTCCTCCGAAAGAAGTTCTACATTTTCAGTCAGTTCATGTACGATGAGCACATCAAGTCCAGGCTTATCAAAGACATCCGGTTCTTCAGAGAAACTAAAGACCAGTCAGATCAGAAGGTGGATATCGCAGGTTTCTTTCTTTAAAATATAATCAAGTGTTTCTATACATTTTGTCTATGCTCTGATCAGGTGTTTCCTGTTTGTTTGTTTGTTTGTTTGTTTGTTTGTAGTATCCCTTCGAGAGGGCAGAAAAGTTCAACCGTGGTATTAGGAAACTGGGCATCACTCCAGATGGCCAGAGCTACCTGGACCAGTTCAGACAACTCATCAGCCAGATTGGTAAGAGCTTGTACTTGATGTAGTTATCACAACACTCATATGTTGTTATTTATAGCACTTGTCGGTTGCTGAGAACAGTTTGCACTCCAGTCTCAGTTAATAACTTTAAACAGACTTAAAGCTAAAAAATATACTCGGGTTCCTGTTAAAACAATTAGCATACTATTTTACTGTATAGTATGGGACATGATTTATACTCTGGTGTCATGCAGATTAGGATAGGTTCTCTTTTTAGTCTGGTTCCTCTGAAGGTTTCTTCCTCATTTCATCTCAGGGAGTTTTTTTCTTTGCCACAGTCACCCCTGACATTGCGAATTTATATACACCAATCAGGCATAACATTATGACCACCTGCCTAATATTGTGTTGGTCCCATTTTTGCTACCAAAACAGCCCTGACCCGTTGACCTGTGGACTCTACTAGATCCCTGAAGGTGTGTTGTGGTATCTGGCACCAAGATGTTAGCAGCAGATCCTTTAAGTCCTTTAAAGGATCATTTAACGGATCCTTCTGATGGATACTGACCGCTGCAGTTTTGGAGATGCTCTGATCCAGTGGTCTACCCATCACAAATTGGCCCTTTGTCAAACTCGCTCAAATCCTTACCCTTGTCCATTTTTCCTGCTTCTAACACATCAACTTTGAGGACAAAATGCCTAATATATCTCACCCACTAACAGGTGCCATGATGAGAAGATTTTGAGAAGTCTTATTCACTTCACCTCTCACTGCTAAGAATGTTATATAATTTAAGTTGAGTCTGGTCTGTCTCCGTTTTTCTCTCCTGTAGGTAACGCAATGGGCTATGTACGGATGATCCGCTCTGGAGGTCTTCACTGCTGCAGCAGCGCCATTAGGTAAAGTTATGTTCTGACCCCTGTGTGTACACACAAACACACCCACTCACACATACATGAAATAATTTAAGGCCATTGTTATAACATGATAATGTGGAGCAATTGGAAAATATTTTAAATATTCACTGCTAATGTTTCAGGTTTGTTCCTGATCTTGAGGATATTGTAAACTTTGAGGAGTTGGTGAAGGAGGAGGGTCTCACTGAGGAGACTCAGAAAGCAGCCAGGTACTTAAATAAGATCTTTCTGCATCCATCTTGCTCACTTCTCCCTGAGAGTGCAGTGAAAACATGAGTTGATACCTCTCCTGTTTAAGATCATAAGTCTAATTAGCTGAGAAGAACATCTCAAGTGTAGTTCTGTTAAGCATTTTCATCAAGAAAGCAAACTCGTATCATTTCAGCGTTCTAGACTCTGTACTCAGTGACCTGACCAGTAACTCGGCTGAGGGAACCGAGTATTTCAAAATGCTTGTAGGAGTTTTTGCCCCAGAGTTTCGCAGTGTGAAAAATATGCACTTGAGGAACTTCTACATGATCGTGCCTCCTTTGGTAAGCAGCAATTTCTGTTGGTTTATCAGAATTATTCCTGTTATTCCTGCTAAATGGTCTACATTTTCACCCTAATTAAAATACCAGCCACTATGAATATGTAAGTACAGCTCAGTCAACAATGAAATAAAATAAACATGATGTTTAGTACGGTTTATTGCCAGCCTGAGCCGCTTGAACAGCTGTAAATCTAAAGCTCGAGATTTTATGAGCATCATGTATCCAAGTCAATAGTATATGATTAACGTTGTCTTCATATTTATTAAACCACCGAGTGAGTCCCTGTGCCTATGCCATGGCAGATATTTTAGTAAACATTTTTATGACTTACGTATTTTCAGACAGTGAACTTTGTAGAACACTCCATCGGCTGCAAGGAGAAGCTGAACAAAAAGAACAAAAATGGTGCAGCCTTTACAGATGATGGCTTTGCCATGGGTAAGTCTCACACACAATCATTATCTGTGTCATTTGTGCTTCTCTGATAGGCAGCATCTCAATTTTTTTTCACAATTTCTCTCCTAAGGTGTGGCCTACATCTTGAAGCTGCTGGACCAATATCAGGAGTTTGACTCGTTGCATTGGTTCCAGGCAGTTCGAGAGAAATACATGAAGGAAATGAAAGCGGTGGTGAAAGAACAGAACATTCAGGCCACCAACCAAGATGAGAAACTCATGCAGACTATGAACTTAACTCAGAAGAGATTAGACATCTACCTGCAGGTGTGTTAATGACTGCTGAAGATCATTCTTCAAGTTCTCTGTGCCTTATCTATGTTTATATTAAAACAAACTTCAGCATGATGTGCTGAGCTGGCACAGCGGGTAGCATTGCCACGTCACGGCTCACAAGGTTTTAGCTTGATCTTATCTTACTCTCTCTTTATGGAATTTTCGCATCTTCTCTGCACGTCTCTGTAGGTTTTCTCTGGAGTTCTCCGGTTTCCTTACGCTTTCCAAAAACATGCCACTAGGTAGAGTCCACATTTTGCCTAGGTGTGATTTGACTGGATTCCCATCTAGGGTGTATTCCTGCCTCATGTGCATTATTCCCAGGATGGGTTCCCGATCCACTACAAACCTGACCAAGATACACCAAAAGTTTTGGGACACCCCTCCAAATCATTGAATTCAGAGGTTAGGCTTGGCTGCTTAGTTCCAGTGAAAGGAACTCTTAATGCTTCAGCTTACCAAGACATTTTGGACAATTTCATGCTCCCAACTTTGTGGGAACAGTTTGGGGATGACCCCTTCCTGTTTAAACATGACTGCACACCAGTGCGAGGTCCATAAAGACATGGATGAGAGAGTTTTGTGTGGAGGAACTTGACTGGCCTGCACAGAGTCCTGACCTCAACCCTGTAGAACACCTTTGGGATGAATTAGAGTGGAGACTGCAAGCCAGACCTTCTCATCCAACATCAGTACCTGACCTCACAAATGCGCTTCTAGAAGAATGGTCAAAAATTCCCATAAACACTCCTAAACCTTGTGGAAAGCCTTCCCAGAAGAGTTGAAGCTGTTATAGCTGCAAAGGGCGGGACAACTCCATATTACATTCGTGTGCATGTAAAGGCAGACGTCCCAGTTTTGTAATGGCTCACAGTCTCTGCTCTAATTCATCCCAAAGGTATCGAGTCAAGGTCAGGACTCGACCCTACTGCACAGTCCAGTCAAGTTCCTCCAAACCAAACTCGCTCATCCATGTCTTTATGGACCTTGCTTTGTGCACTGGTGTGCAGTCATGTTGGAACAGGAAGGGGTCAACCCCAAACTGCTCCCACAAAGTTGTCCAAAATGTCTTGGTATGAAGCTGAAGCATTAAGAGTTCTTTGGAACTAAGGGGCTGAGCCCAACCCCTGAAAAACAACACCTGAATTGAATGATTTAAAGGGGTGCCCCAAAACTTTTGCCAATATAATTTTCTCATGATGGCAGTATTTGTGAGGTTCTTGAAAAAGGTCACGTTGGGGCTATTAATAACAGTGAAGTTGTGTATTTCTTTCAATTTAAGGTAGTATGTTTCTTATCAAGCTTACATTTGAGTGTGCATTCAGACGACGTTTCACTCCCTGTAAGAAAACAGTGAAGGTGACCATAGGGTCACCCTTCCATCCATTTTCTGTACCACAGAGTACCTGGAGAGAACCCCTGATTCACAGGGAGAACATGCAAACCTCATACACACACAATCGAACCCTTGACCCCTGAAGTGTGAAGCAAATGTACTAACCACTAAGCTAACCACACTAAAATTCTGATGTTTAGGATGGACTGGTGTAAGGTGTTATTTATTTATTTAAAAATAACGCTGACGCATTCTTTCTGCTGCCAGGAGTTCGAGCTACTTTACTTCTCTCTGAGCAGTGCGAGGATATTCTTCAGGGCCGATAAGACTGCAGCAGAGGAAACCCAGGAGAAGAAGGACAGGGGTAGGTGTACTGCTTTTATTTTCCTCCCAGTACTACACAGCAGGGAAGTGGAAATCTATTAATGAAACCTCTGAGGAAGTAACTGAAAAGAAGTTGCTGATTGTGCTTTTTTACTTAAAAATGTCTTTCCAAAGCAAAGTAAAATAATTCTCTGACATTTATTTTACTTGGTTCAATCGTTTTCAACCCTGGTGTGCTTACATCTGCCAAAATAAACTGATTTCAGGAAGCAAACACATAAGTGCAGCCCAAATCTACCACACAGAGACCCAAATCAGGATATAGTGTGTAGCTGACCATATACCTGTCCTGTTCACTAAAGTGTGGCACTTAACTTCAAACTGTATGAAAATGACACCTCTGCCCGGAAACACATTATATATACATACACTGATCAGATATAACATTATTAACAATGAGAGGTGAAGTGAATAAGACTGATGATCTCCTCATCATGGCACCTGTTAGTGGGTGGGATATATTAGGCAGCAAGTAAACATTTTGTCCTCAAAGTTGATGTGTTAGAAACAGTAAAATGGGCAAGCGTAAGGATTTGAGCGAAATTCAAAGGAAGGGCCAAATTGTGATGGCTAGACCACTGGATCAGAGCATCTCAAAAACTGCAGCTCTTGTGGGGTGTTCCCGGTCTGCAGTGGTCAGTATCTATCAAAAATGTCCTTTAAGTCCTGTAAGGCTTAATAGGGTCTGCTGCTAACATCTTGGTGCCAGATACCACAGCACACTTTCAGGAATCTAGTAGAGTCCATGCCTCAATGGGTCAGGGCTGTTTTAGCAGCAAAAGGGGCACCAACACAATATTAGGAAGGTGGTCATAATGTTATGCCCGATTGGTGTATATCAACTATTTGTGACGTCTGTTGCTTAATGCAGTATTTTGAGTTGCATTAGAAGTTAGTGATTGGCAACTTAACTCGAAAGACGCTTTGGAACCTGAGCATGAGTGTAGAGATGAGGATGTAAGGGAGCCGGACAGGCTAAAGATCTAAAGCACTGCTGCATCACTTTCGTTAGGTAGACATGAAGAAATGTCAGCTTGCTCCACTAACAGCAGGTGATTGAATTGCATTGTGGGTCATGTAGGTGACCGTTAGCTGGAGTGAAAGTAAGGTGAAAAGAAGTTTAAATGAATAAAAGTTAAAAAAAAAATTTGATTATACAGGTTTGTTTGTTCAGGTCTTGGCCCCAGTCTTAGTAAACAGATCAGGGTTTAAAGATCTGCCATTGAAATGTAATAATTATATATAAAAATATTAATTATAATCTCCTTATGTGTATTCTGTGTGTTTTAGAGGATGTTGGTAAAGCTGAAGGTGCTTCGTCTGAGGCTGCTGCCACGCCCGAGCCGGCTGCCAAGTGAAACCTCCCACTTCAAGTCTTTTTCATATTAAGGAGTGGCAACAAACCTGCTTTGGCTTCCGAAAAGCCTATAGAGTGCCATGTTTTGGATTGTAACTCAGTATTAAGCGGGAAGATTAAAGCTAAACTATGAATTGGGAACTTAGTGTGAACATTGTGGAATATTTATTCCTTCTAATGCACTTAGGACTGAAACTGACTGTGATCTGCTTGTACAGAAACATGCTCATGTCACCTTTTATTTTCCGCATTACTGTACACGTCATGTCAGGAGAGCACGTTTGGCAGCTGTAACTTTTAAGAAATATTTTAATACGACGCCTGTTTTGATATACTGAAGCAGAGTTTGATTTTTAATTACAAATCATCTTCATTACATATCCCTTTGCTAATTGGATTAGAAAAATGTCTTTTCCTGGATTTTCCATGATGATGGAAGTGAAGGTGGTGTTTTATATAACAGGTTCTACGTTGAAGTAGGAGTTCCCAGTGCTTTGTAATGTAAGAGTAGAATAATAGATCGCTTGTCTAGCTAGGATTACATTTTCAGCCCTAGGAGTATAACTCTGTTTCTTTGGTACAGCGTGCTAAAGCGAAGTTTATGTTATGAAGATGAATGAGAAGGTACTATGGAAGGAGAAATAAGTGTTGTGTTGAGCAATGTGAAAAGGTGGCTTTGTCTAGAAATGAAATTGGTCACATGTACACTATGTTGCCAAAAGTTGTGGGACAACTGCTTTTACATGCACATGAATTTAATATGGAGTTGACCCACCCTTCACAGCTATAACAGCTTCAACTCTTCTGGGAAGGCTTTCCACAAGGTTTAGGAGTGTGTTTATGACCATTACTCTAGAAGCTCATCTGTGAGGTCAGGCACTGATCTTGGATGAGAAGGTCTGGCTCACAGTCTCCGCTCTAATTCATCCCAAAGGTGTTCTATGGGGTTGAGGTCAGGACTCTGTGCAGGCCAGTCAAGTTCCTACACGCCAAACTCACTCATCCATGTCTTTATGGACTTTGCTTTGTGCACTGGTGTGCAGTCATGTTGGAACAGGAAGGGGTCATCCCCAAACTGTTCCCACAAAGTTGGGAGCATGAAATTGTCCAAAATGTCTTGAAGCATTAAGAGTTCCTTTCACGGGCTGAGCCCAACCCCTGAATTCATTGATTTGGAGGGGTGTCCCAGAACTTTTGGCAATATAGTGTACACATCCCATCATCGGGACATAATCACAAGAATTTAATTCCATAGGAAGCTTTTGGGACCATGTGGATCAGGTGAAACACCAACATGGGCAAATTCAAATTAATAGCGAACCCTTTCATGAGACTGGTGTGAGGTCTTTGTGACGAGACAGAAATGACAAGTGATTGATTTGTTTTGTTCAGAAAGCTTAACAAACTCCATTGAACTGTAGCAACTAACAGTCATAACCTTGAGTACCTGATATCCATGCTGCCAGATCTGTATAGAAATGTGTGCAAAAACAAGCTTCGGCTTGTTTGTGCGTCAGATCTTATGTTAACGCTTTAATGCACTGTATTCAGACCAGAAAGCACATCAATACTTAATAGTAAAATTTTGAAAACATTCCAATTGAATGTTGATTTTTTTTCTTTTATTATTATTTTTTGAACCCTTGTCATTAAAAAAAAAACAATAATAATAACAATTGTGGAAAACTAACTGATATTTGTAATGCCATAATAAAAGAAATATTGTGGAACACAGTGTCTCTGAAATGTTCCTCAGCTACTTCCTTACAGCTAAGATATTCTCATCACATGAAAAAAGCTACATATTCCCACATCTATCATCCTACAGAAACAATACACCGATCAGGCATAACATTCTGAGCAGTCAAGCGAATAAGATTGATGAGCTCCTCATCATGGCACCTGTTAGTAGGTGGGATATATTAGGCAGCAAGTCAACATTTTGTCCTCAAAGTTGATGTGTTAGAAGCAGGAAAAATGGACCAGTGTAAGGATTTGAGCGAATTTGACGAAGGGACAAGTTGTGATGGCTAGACCACTGGATCAGAGCATCTCCAAAACTGCAGCTCTTCCCGGTCTGCAGTGGTCAGTATCTATCAAAAGTGGTCCAAGGAAGGAACAGTGGTGAACTGGCGACAGGGTCATGGACAGTCAAGGGTCATTCATGCACATGGGGAGCGAAGGCTGGCCCCTGTGATCTGATCCAACAGATGAGCTACTAAGTTAATGCTGGTTCTGATAGAAAGGTGTCAGAATATACAGTGCATGACGGCTCAGGGCTGTTTTGGCAGCAAAAGGTGGACCGACACAATTATTAGACACGTGGTCATAATGTTATGCCTGGTCAGTGTATATTTAAGCAGTGGTGGGAATATCGCAGCCTTGTTTTTAGTCAGTGTGCCCATCTTCCATCATAGCCCTCGAACCCCTCCCACAGACAGACAAACACTGGTTCAGGAAAGCCGTTCTGCTTTATTACAAAGGAAAGAAAGACGCGTTCAACGTTTTCAGAAAATACAAGACTGGTTTGTTTTTTGTTTTGTTTTTTTTTGTTAGCAGTTTTACCAATTTTCCTTTTCCTATGAAATGCTTCTATTCAAACAGCTGCATGTGAAATGTTTCCACCTTCTCTTTCGGGGGTTTGGGGATGTAGATTTTCCTTAGTTTGGAAAAAAAAATCAGGCCTTCCATATTTTTGAATATTTATCTTGGTCTTAAGTGCACAGGGTAACAAGTCCTGTCTGGCAGCTCAATATTATTAACACTATTTTTTTTTTTGTTTGTTTGTTTGTTTCTAACACATAATGCCACCACTGCTCACCTCCTAAAAATGAGGCTGAGCAAAGAATAATTACCTTTTTTTTTCCAAAATAGACGTCATGTATATATATATATAGATACAGCTATCTATATATATAATATATACACATTCGTACATACATATCTTTATTCATGTGATGTCCAAAAAAATAAAAAAAAATGTACACATTTATTACAAAATCGTAACAAAGACTGAGAAGTGTTTTATCTGGAACAATGTAGCTTAGTCATAACCCCCCCGGGTGAGGATGGTCCACAAGCTGTTCCCACAATGGTCACTAAAACAGTCTGATTTGTAATTATTGGAGTTAGGCAGAGAAAACCTGATCGGGTGTGGGACCGAATGCACTGTTAAGATGACAGATCAAAAGGAATGTTCTGGAGGAGAAGGGAAAAAAGAAGAAAAAGAAGAAGAAAAAGAACAAGGCTAAAGGACAAAGCGATTCCATCATGATGTTAACAGTAGGTTGTGAATCCTTCCAGACAAAAACAGGAGAAGAGCAATTTTTTTTTTTTTCCACATAAAAAAAGCACAAAACAATTTTTGTGTTCTTTTATTACTAAATAGTGCAACAATGAACATTGCATTTTTCTTCCGCCCTTTTGTATTCACATGTATTGGATTGATTTTTTTGTGTCTGTCCTGTTTACTAACACGGTACGTTTCGGAAAACGAAACGTAGCCTTTTTGTCGTACTGTAAGTCAGTTCTCCTGCCAGAGACCAAACAGGCTTTTGATCTGAGGCGTAAACAAAATACAGACTGGTGCTCAAAATGAAAAAAGGAGGAAAAGAAAGAGAGGGTATGAGAATATTTAAAAACAGTGTAATGGGGTGTGTGTGTGTGTGTGTGTTTGTGTCATTTTGGGCAGCACATTATTGGTAAGGCATGGTGTCTCCCCTCAGTGGTTTAAGGTAGAGACCCCCTGCCCTCCTCCTGCAGTCCTTGTCCAGACAGGTGAGGAATAAAAGCAGATTGTGGTTGGCCAAGTCTAGTGCTGAGGTCTGTTTCTGCAGCTCAGAGAACCTGAGCACCTCCGGTTCAGAAGGCCTGCTGCGCCGGGTTGTAGTTGAAGGTGGTCGGTACGTGAGGCCGCTCCTCAAGCTTGTCATATTCAAGGTGAAACTCCTTTGTGGGGGGAGAAAAGTGAGAGTTAGTCATATTTGTACTAATTAAGGGCTAATATTTGGAAGGATGCTAATCGACTAATACTCATTAGGTTGGTAGGCAGCTGCAGGTGAACGAATAATATAACTCCGCCATAAAAACACTGAGCACTGAAACCTCACTACTTAAGACAAAGCTATCAAATTTCTAAATACAGTCATATATCATACAATACTGCAGCAGTAAGTGTTACTGTTAGACTTCTCTATACTTTATATTACAGTATAAATTCTTTTGGGACTTCTGCCTCTAATTAATAACCAAGTATTTATTAGTTCGGACCAGACAATCTATCAAAAAAGCCCAGGTTACTTGTTTAGATATCTCACAGATACAGAAACAGAACCCGCCTAAAACTATTTTTATGCTGAAAATTCCACCCATTTCACTAAAATCCCTCAGGGCCAAGCTGGATAGATCATTGAGCAGAACGATACCCTTTTCTAAGTCAGCTAAAGTCTTACAAGCATTTATGAATCCGTACAAGATGATGGATCCATGGAGATTTGTTAATCTATGAACAGATTCATATATGGAGATCAAGCTGAAAGACAAATACAGTAATACCTCACAGATCTGCCTCTCTGCAAATTTTTCACAGACCCACGAAATCCTTGCAAAATCCTGCAAAAGTGTTTAATTTCGTGGCCATTTATACATTTTCATGCTTTTTAATGTGAAATTATTACGAAAAAATTTGTTTATTAATTTAGTAATATAAATATACAAGTAAAATCAACAAAATATCAATATAAATGTTATTTTAATGATATCGAACGTTGCCGATATCACGTACTTACAGTACAGCCATTATGACACGCTATTGGCTGGAAGGGTTGGAGGTAGCCAATCACAGAGCATTAACAGTTTTAACTGGCTGCTGATTGGCTGGTAGCTACGATGCTTTGTATGCGTGATGTCGCGGTTCATCTCCCCGCAGTGATCTCAGCGATTTTTCCCTTGGTTTTTATACAGGCGATACTATTTTTCCATCAAACATTTATTTCTTTTTTAAGGGTAATGTATTAAGCTAACTTTTAAATGAAATTAAAATATTTTGGGAGCATGATTGGGGTCATATTTAGGGTTTAAACGCTAAAAATAAGCATTTACGGTACAGTATTAGCATTTTTAGTGACTCCACCGAAGCCTCGTCATTCTCGATGGGTTCTGGAACGTAACCTCGCGGACGTGTGAGGTATTACTGTACAGTTATACGTGGATACGAATACTATTACATGCGTTTCAAAATTTGGGAAGCATTTAAAACGTATCAAAGTGATCAAATTTTACCGCTGTTATTAGATGTTTTTAAAGAATCGCTTAAAAATGGTCGTCAACATTTTATATCCGGTGGGTATTTCCCAAATTCATAAGACAAATAAGAATCCGCTAGATCGAGGTCTTCTTAACGTAGATAATAAACTACTAGCTAGGATTCTGCCTACTCAGTTGGAGAATATCCTCCCACCAGTGATTTCCTCAGACCACACAGGATTCATTGGGAACTGACTACTCTTTTATTACTATTAGCAGAATGTTAAACATTATTTACACCCCAAACTGCAATCGTACTTTCTCAAATTGTTTTTAATTAAACGTTTAATTAAATTGTAGTTAAAAAATGTTTTAATTTTCTTGGATGCAGAGAAGGCTTTTGACAGGATTGAACAGGATTATCTCTCTATGCTCCTGCAAGGTTTGGATTTGGCCCTAAATTCAGCGTCAGTAAAAACAAACGACGACAGTTCTGGTTACTTTCCTCTTGGCTGCTCTACCCGACAATTCTGCACTCTTTATCCACTCCTTTTTGCGCTTGCTTTAAAAACCCTTAACCATTTCTCTGCGCACTTCACAAGCCTATAGTGGGAACATAAAGTGTCCTTATTTGCTGACGATTTATTATTATTATTATTATTATTATTATTATTATTATTATTATATCCCTCCAATTCTTTAAAATCATTACGTCAATTTTAGAGAAATCTTGGGAAAATTTCAGGATATAAGATTAACTTCACTAAAAGCGTGTTATTTTCAGTGAGCTCGATAACGGACCATCGAACATTTACTTCCGTTCCTTTCAAAATGTGCTTTGTTTCAGAAAATTATTTCATAATACCACAAAATAACAAAAGGTCCAATCTCTCTAGCAGGTGGTTTTAATATTGTGAAAATTAACTAACATATTGACAGATTTTTTTTGTTTCTTTTTCAGTATATTCTGGTTCTTTACAAAAATATGATGAGTATAACTCTTTATTTTAGTTTATTTGCAATGGTAAGTCCCCCAGAATTAAGTAGACCCAAATTGCAGGGTGCTACAGAACTGCTTCACATACAGCTTTATTACTGGTCATGTAAAATAAGAGCTCAGTCATTTGGGCTCCAAAGAGATCTGTATAGAAAATTATGCATGAAAATACACTATGATTCTATTCGTCACACTATTATCAAAAAGATTGATACTGCTTAATTGTAAAGGGGGGAAAAAACCACCCACTCGTTCTGCTTGGACGAGAGATTTTATGCCATAACTCTAGTTAGAAATAAGTTTTCTCTGAAAGGGAAAGCTAAACAAAAATGATGAACTAACCCTAACATTGCACTGATTTCATTTTTAATTTAATTTAAGATGCATGCAAACGTGTTGGGTGCCAAAACATGCCACCCCCCCATTTATTTATTTATTATATTGATTATTCTACTTTAAGATTCAAAAACGGGATGTTAATGTTAAATAGAAATCGAAGAAGGCACGTTACTAACCTATTAAAGAGAGGGGTCCAAAAAAAAAACTTCTAGCCGTTTGCATTCTATAACCATTCAACAAATCTATGCTGTTATTAAATGACAATAAATTTTACCTTAGCAACCTTCCTCCAGTTAAGACAATCAAAGAAGTAGTATGTCCCCCTCTCATAAGTGTTGGTCTTCAGAGTGGGCTCCATGCCAGGTGCTCTTGTAATCCACACCCTCTCCTCTTTATGGTACCTCCAGTCTCGGTTAAAGCTGCAACGTGTATAATAAATAATATTACATCGACACAAAATAACCTATGTGGTCTGATAATGCCATCTTTAATTGTAACTGACGTGTCATTTCTTATCTGTTCATGAAACGTATGGAGTCATGCATACAGTTCCACAGCAGCCAGAAGCTGTAAGAGATCTCCTCCGTTCATGTAGTAGAGGTAGAACAGCAGGTCCTCCCCATAACGTGCTAGTTTTATTGCAGCAAGCTGTGGATAAACAAAGCATGATAAACTGAATGTCAGAACCAATAAAAAAAAAAAAATGCTGCTCGTGACTAAAATGCATATAGTGCATTAAAAACGGAGCTCCTTCATTCCACACAGCTCAAAGTTACATCTCTGCCTGGTCTCAGGCAGTGGTACAAGCATGCGATTTCACGTCACTCTCACGTACCTTGTCCCTTATATGAATGTTGGTTAAGTACTCAGATGGAACATGGAAGTCTGAAAAAGAAGTTTACAAACAATTCAATTCATTTGACTGGTACAGATATAGATCCTTAATAAACAAGCATTGGCGAGAAGAACCTAGAGGCTCAAAAGGGAACCCGTCCTCTTTAGGTTAATATTAAAATTTTATGGAAAAATCCAGTATAGTTTTAGAGAAGTAAAAGTAAACAGTACTGAGTGTTGAAGGCTCTTCAGTATACACATCAAAGAGCTGCTCTACTCAATAAAGCAGACACTAACCGATGTCTTGTGGTCGGCATGGTGCAGAAGCCCAAGGAGATGCGAACTTGGGATACAGATTCCTAAAAGATTAGGGCATGGAAAAATCATCAGGAATCATGCAGAATGATCACAAGATATATGTATAAAATTGCTGTCTACAAAAGGCGGATGCTAATATACAAGAAAGGACTATGAAAGTGCAGGGAACACAAGACTGTATCGTAAATTGCCATACTCTGGAGAGTTAAGGTTGAGTCCCAATGTGGTCAGGTCACTTCCTAACGCCAGATGAACCATTCCAGGGTCTGTTTCAGCTGCTCGGATGAAGGCTAGCAGTCCGATCATTCCAAACTGATCCGTCACCATTCCAGAAGGAATGTTTGTCACCTTGCCTGGAAAGAAGCAGGGTGATACCAGGTTCGTGTTTTAACTATGCTCGTGTATAATTTTATTAGATTCAAATATCTGTTTGTAAAAATAACCCTCAACATAACACACTAAATAGTGCCGACACCTGAGACTTTTATAATCACATGAAGATTAAAGAACCTGGGTTTAGTTACTTTAATTCACTTCTTTTCATGCCCTGGATTTCTGGTTCCCCCAGTAATGTTTTATAGTCATGAGTAATTCCATCTCGTCTTGTATTTCTTACTAGTTGCTTACTGGTAATATAAAAAATAATTACTCACATTTTGTATTTAATAATGTTTCATGTTAAATAAAATGGTTAGAATACAAGCTATGCAAGATAGATAAATTGTTTTATAATTATTTCTTGTCATCTGAAATCAAAGTGAATTTTAGAAGTGCCTACATTATTCCCAGCCCTACTGCATACCTCAACTACACCGATCAGGCATAACATTATGAGCACTGAAAGATGAGGTGTTATTCACTTTATCATGGCACCTGTTAGTGGGTGGGATATATTAGGCAGCAAGTCAACATTTTGTCCTCAAAGTTGATGTGTTAGAAGCAGGAAAAAATGGACAAGCGAAAGGATTTGAGCGAGTTTGACGAAGGGCCAGATTGTGATGGCTAGACCACTGGATCAGAGCATCTCCAAAACTGCAGCTCTTGGGTGGGGTTCCCGGTCTGCAGTGGTCAGTATCTATCAAAAGTGGTCCAAAGAAGGAACAGTGGTGAACCGGCGACAGGGTCATGGACGGCCGAAGCTCACTGATGCACGTGGGGAGCGAAGGCTGGCCCGTGTGATCCGATCCAACAGACGAGCTACTGCTGCTCAAATTACTGAAGAAGTTAATGCTGGTTCTGATAGAAAGGTGTCAGAATACACCATGCATGATGTTATGCAGTCATAATGTTATGCCTGATCGGTGTAAGAGTAAACACGTTTACCCTTTTTAGCCAAGGAATTTTTTAGCATAAAAACATTAGAAAACTTTCAAATAATTCTGATTGCATATAATAATAGTGCAGCTTGCAGACACTGTTTAAATCACTGCCACAATATTGGAATATAGCTTCTGTCTGTCAGAAGGAACCCACCTAACCAAATCAACCCCTAGCTTTTTGTGTAGTGAATTATTGGTTAGAGACCATGTCTGACTGGGGTTTAATTATTGTTCAAGGCTCTGCGTACTGTTTACATTTCTGGCAGGTAGCATCACATGAAACTTCTCATGAAAAATCTTTTATGTCACTATTGCTGAGGAAGTCAAATCCCTGAACAGGATATCAGTTAACTAGAACTATATGCATGAAAAAGTACTTAACTCTATAGGGTATAACCTAAATGTATCTTTTAAAATAGAGATTTAAGAACCTCTTAAATATGACCGAAATCATTTTCATATAACAAACATAAACTGTCTGTGTTGTGAGAGATGACATCAAGCAGCTCAGCATAAATAGAAGCTCACCATCAGGCAACACCTGAATCCCCTTTTTCTGCTGGTTGTTGTTCTGTGCTGATGTCTTATCACCTGGGAACTTGGGACCATCTGCACTGGAGCTGCTCTTGGTTGATGAGTTCAAGTTCTGCTGAATTGACAGCAAAACAAAAATAACCATCTTGGCTATTTCATCACAGAGCTTGCTGACAGGGTTTAAACGTTTGAGTAATACTGACTGATTTGCTTTCATCCGTGCTCAGCGTCGGGTCCTTGTAGTTAGGCCCAGGCAGTGCAGGAAAATCCTCATTGTGAATTGAGAAATCTTGGGACTGTTCAGTTGACGGCTTTGTGACCATCCCAACTGAGGTGTAAACATAAAAAGACGACTAGTCAGCATTTAGCTTTGACTATAAAAAATATGAGATTGAATTCATCTAGTAAAAAATAAAATCCTATGCAGATGCACTTCTTTCTCAAGTTGACTCTGTTACTCGTGGGGAAATGTGCCCTCACCATAGGGAGCTCTTCCAGCCAAGGGATTATGCAATGGTGTTGGGTTTCCATTTCCTTCCCTCCGACTTCTGTCTGCTAACGCTGGAAAGTCCGAGAGGTCCAGTCCTGTCACGTTTTCACTCCCATCTATAAACACAGACCATATAAAACATTGACATTTTTTCCACATACATGACAGCATCCAAAAATAAAAAATGAAGCCTTAAAAACTGGCACATGGTAAAAGTAGAATGGTAGAGAGATGATTATAGTTGTTAGAATATCCAAACTGTTCCACAAATAACTTACCTGTTCCATTAAAGATGTTGTTCGATAAAGAGTTCATACCAAACCCCTGACTTCGACCCATTCCAAAACCTGACATACTGAGGAATGATAGACATGCGGTGTTACTACTGACACAGGCTAAACAATTACAACTATTTAATAAAATCTACTTCAAACAAATGTGAAAAAAGTTATCATTTAACACATATGATACAAAAGCAACCAGATGGATTGTGCTTCGTGCCATTTCTGTCATTTATCAGTGCCGTGCTGTTCGACAGGTTTCTTACCTGTTGATGGTGAAGGGCTGGCGTGCCGGCTGCTGCTTTGGCATACAGATGATGCTGGGCGAGCTGCGGTTAGGACTCCCGAGGCCTGAGCTTCCCATACTGCTGGTCCTGCCACCCATACTCATGCCCTGGCCCACTTGCGAGTGATTCATCATGTTCCTGGAGTTCATAGGCAGAATGCCCCTACAGAGCGGAACATATTACATTTACCTGAGGGCTTATCCATACATTATCTTCAACAGTCTGTACGTAAAAGTATAAATACAAACAAAGCAGGTGTACCTGTTTGGCGAAGGCGGAGTATGGAGAGACATGGTTGGGACCCCCGTTGTTGGGGTGCTATGGCTCGGTAACTGAGTACCTTGTGTTAAACTCCGGTTTAACTGAGGGTTGTTGTTGCTCATGTTCCTTATTGAGAAGCCTAGTGCACCTTTATTTCAAGAGGGGAAAAAACAAATACATGCATAAGTAAGCGTGAACGAGTACCTTCTATCTAAAACTGCAGTCTTCCTCAATTCTATATGTACTTACTTTGGGGACCATACAAACTTGCACCAAGCTGCGACAATTGACCTGACGATGACGGCGAAGGAGATGCCAGCATCTGTCAGAACAGTAAAGGGCACAATTTTTTCACAAATGTTTTCCTTCATAATTTTAAATCTTATGCACAACTGTATATTACAAAATACAACGATCAGGCATAACATTCTGAGCAGTGAGAGGTGAAGTGAATAAGACTGATGATCTCCTCATCATGGCACCTGTTAGTGGGTGGGATATATTAGGCAGCAAGTGAACATTTTGTCCTCAAAGTTGATGTGTTAGAAGCAGGAAAAATGGACAAGTGTAAGGATTTGAGTGAGTTTGATGAAGGGCCAAATTGTGATGGCTAGACCACTGGATCAGAGCATCTCCAAAACTGCAGCTCTTGTGGGGTGTTCCCGGTCTGCAGTGGTCATGGCTCATGGGTGGCCAAGGCTCACTGATGCATGTGGGGAGTGAAGGCTGGTCCGTGTGATCCGATCCAACAGACGTGCCACTGTTGCTCAAATTGCTGAAGAAGTTAATGCTGGTTCTTATAGAAAGGGGTCAGAATACACAGTGCATGACGAGTCAGGGCTTTTTTGGCGGCAAAAGGGGGACCAACACTATATTTAGACAGGTGGTCATAATGTTATGCCTGATCGGTGTCTCTCACACCATTCGAAGACTAAACCGAGACAAATCCAAAACTTAATCACTTGATCATTATTCCTGGTGAGCTCGAATGTCTGATCAGACGAATGTAACACGTTAACAACAACAACAAAAAGTAATGGTTGTATTTACATCTTTCTCCGATCGATGAGGGAACATCGACGGCTGGCCATAGTAGATACTCTCATCAGGGTAGTCGCTTTCGACCCCCTCTACAAACTTCTTTCTTGTAGCACTGAACATACCGTTCGTCACCTGTAAAAACAGAGAGAGAGAGAGAGAGAGAGAGAGAGAGAGAGAGAGATTAACAGTGAGAGCAGTAGGAAAAACACACACACGCACATTTCCAGACAGGGATAGCTTCTGATGTTTGTTCGGAAACCTGAAGCATGTAAAATGCAAAGTAGTGAGTTAAGCTGCTCTAAAAATCGACACCTGTAGCTTGTTCATCACCAGGCACATCATCTTTCCACTCATTATCGGTGTAATGATATTAAACCATGCTTGACAGTCAACACTGACAGGTAGAGTTTTTTCCATAAGAAGCAGCAGGTGCTTGATAAACAAGTTGTTAACGACTTAACTCAACTACTAGTTTATAAATTTGTTTATAAGTTTGTGAATTTCCCTTTGGGATGAATAAAGTATCTATCTATCTATCTCCATTACACCGGCTATATAGCCATTTTCACCCAGTTAACGTTATACACACATCTTAGAAAGCTTCTTCTAATAATAATAATAATTATTATAATTTTGTATTTTTTTAAATGGTGTGCTGTACTGAAGTTTGTTTTAAATACGTCTCATTGTTCCAGTTATTTAGCCTGGCTTCACTTAGCGCTCGGAACACTACAGGAATGAGCTGCTAGCTAAACGTCAGCTAATTAAATGGACAGCAATTGTTAGCTAGCTCGAAATAACCAGCTGATGCTAAATGTTGTTAGCCGACTTATCTTTCGAGCTAAACGCAAAAGCGCAAAGAACGGCTGATTTACGCCTTTTAGTAAATTGTTAATTGATCGGCGCTGCTCCTAGCCTGCTTTAAGAGTACACCGTGAGGCACCAGAGAAAACCCCGCTTCTTTGAATTATTTACTGGTTAGACTATTAGCCTGTAGCTAGCCGTGCAGCTAACAAAGTGGCTTTCGCTGGAGAAGGGCAAGAGTTTAGGCCCGCTGTATATCCGCTCTGTGCCGGCCTACATCTCCCAGATTATACCCGAAACAGCACGCCGTCGTACTGACCACAGGGTCATCATTATTAGCGCCATAGCACCACGGGAGCACTGTACTCACATATTATTTAGTACGGCGGTATGCGGCTTCGGGCTTCTCTATACACAGTTAGCCCGCAAGCTAAATGCTAACGCGGCTAGGTATACAGACAAAAACAAGAGACGCACGAGCCGTGTGCGTACCGCGCCATTAGTTCACGCGTAGCGGCGCGTGCAATAAAGAAACGATCGCAAAACCATTGGTCCGGGTTGATTTCTGCTCGTGTCCAGCGCACGGGATTGTGTTTTTAGTGTTCATTAAAGATAGAATTTACTAACCGCATTAATTTCCCCTCTGCTCGTAGATCCAAGATGGCTGTGTATCCTGCAGCTGGGAATGCTGGGTGAATAGTCTTTACCCTCTGACCCCTTACTGACCTCGAGCCTATCATTTTAGGCCTGAAATGGGTTCATCTTATTACTTTCTGCTGCTCTAAACATGGCTGATGAGCTTGGAGAGGCATAGCTGGACTTATGGATTATTTCATTTTGTTACCAAACTCGTGCTTTAGTGTAAAATGAGCACTAGCAGGAGTATAACATAAAGCAACACATTTTCTGCTTCAGTTTCAGCTAAAAAATGGCCAAACCTACAAGTTGCCAAACATAAACCATGTGCCTATGTATCTTAACTCTTTTTTGCTTTTAATTGGCGAACTAGTTGAGGATACATTATGAAGGTGGTTAAGGTGTACTCTTGATGGTACCATTCCAGAAACAAGTACAGTTCGGTACCTGTATTCTGAAAGTGGATTCTTTGTTCTTTAATTTAAAGACAATGCTATACAGAAAAATGAAATAAACTAAAGACCACAATATACAGAGTCTTAGCAATATATATATATATGTATATATATGTATATATACACACACATATACATATATATATATATATATATATATATATATATATGCATCAATGAGCCTTGGCCGCCCATGAACCTGTCCTGGACCACTCAGAACCAGCATTAACTTCTTCGGCAATTTGAGCAACAGTAGCGCGTCTGTTGGATTGAATCACACGGGCCAGCCTTCTCTCCCCACGTGCATCAGTGAGCCTTAGCCGCCCATGACCCTGTTGCCGGTTCCTTGGACCACTTTTGATAGATACTGACCACTGCAGACCGGGAACACCCCACAAGAGCTGCAGTTTTGGAGATGCTCTGATCCAGTCGTGTAGCCATCACAATTTGGCCCTTTGTCAAACTCGCTCAACATTTGTCGCTCAACGTTTGTCCATTTTTCCTGCTTCTGACACATCAACTTTGAGGACAAAATGTTTACTTGCTGCCTAATATATCCCACCCACTATCAGGTGCCATGATGAGATCATCAGTCTTATTCACTTCACCTCTCAGTGCTCATAATGTTATGCCTGATCGGTTTATGTACATTTATATATATGGTTACATATGTATTACCCAGGCAAGTTGTGTGGTCATGGGGTAATCTTACTTATTTCAGACAGTACAACTACGGCAAAAAAGGACTGTTCAAACAACATTATTATGATGTATAATAATAATCCTAATTTTGATCATTTAATTTAATTAATGAATTACTATTAAATGAAATTTTGGTACTGGAACAAAATTTTTTAATAATGTTGTGACCACTAAAATCATAAACAACTATCATATAGTTTTAAGCCTAGCCTAAAAAAATTATTTTGTGCCTTTTACTGTCCAAACACTAAAAAAAACAAGCACTGTCTGCTTTTATGGCATTTGTCTGGCTTGAATTTTTGAATGCTGCGCAATTAGTGATTGTTGTGGGTGAGAGGCTAGATAAATATACAAGGCTCAGTTCACTCCACATTCCTTATCCACTTGCATACTTTACTTATCAGTGCTCTGCTTTCCACAGCCTGGAATTCATGTAACATGCATGAGGAGGGGCAAGCTCAGTATCATCTTTGGCACTCACTGGAGTCAGAAAGCTCAGAGCTAGGCACAGGGAGTGCAGAGTGCAGGGCAAGAAAACCATCACATTATTTTCTGGGGCGAAAAAAGAACAGATTAAATCATCAGGAAGAGCGACTCGTACAAGTCTTCCACAGGAACATTTTGCAGCTCTTTAGTAAGTAATGATGCTTATAATGATGTTTTACCATATGGGGTATTGTTTAACGTTTAATGCAAATCCTATTTCAAATCCAGAGTTTATAATAATATAAAATATGTGAATTACCAATATCCAAGCATTTCCATAGAGGATTCTAATGGACTCAAATTAAGTTATTATCTATTGATGACAAAGGATGATGTATTTTTGATGATCATTTCTATTAATAAGCTCATCTGCTTCATGAAGGGACCATGAGCGTTGGTTGGAATAATGGGAAATGTTGTTCGAGGAGCCGTGGCCTTCATTCCCTCAGACCGATGTGAGCGATTCTTGGTGGGAGACTTGAAGGAGACGCCACATGATCGTACCTTGGACCTGAGCAGCCGTCATCTTCATCGTTTTCCGCTTAGATTATGTGCCTTTGGTGACCTTCTTAAACTTTATTTGAGTAATAACCACTTGAGCAGTCTGCCTCCTGAGTTTAATAATCTGAAAAAGCTTCAAATTCTGGCTCTAGACTTCAACTGTTTTGTGGAACTGCCTTTGGTTGTTTGTAGTCTTCGTCAACTTAACATTCTCTATCTTGGCAATAATCAACTTTACAAACTGCCAACACAGCTGGCTCAACTCAGCGAACTAAAGACACTATGGCTAGACAACAACTGCTTTGCAAAGTTCCCGTCTGTAATATGTAAGCTTTCTGAACTCAGAACTCTTCATCTGGGTTACAATCAGTTTCGTAGCTTGCCTGGTGAGCTGGCGAGCTTAAAAGAGCTGCGAAGTATTTGGTTATCAGCCAATGTCCTGAATAAATTTCCACCAGTGCTTCTGGAAATGCACACTTTGGAAGTGATTGACATTGACAGGAACCAGATACAACATTTTCCACCACTTATTCACTTGACAGGGCTTAAGATGATTATCTATGACCATAATCCGTGTGTTAACGCACCTTTGGTGGGAGAAGGTGTGAAACGGGTGGGCCGCTGGGCTGACAGTAAGAATGATGGGGATGATGAAGTGGAACGAAAGATGGCTGAAGTGTCCATAGAAGAAAACACAGCTGAAGTGTCCACTACTGAAAACACAGCTGAGGTGTCCACAGAGGTGAGAGAACAGCTGCCAGAGAATGAATAACAGGAACTGCACAACTAGTATGATGTTTATTATCTAATATATTCAAGGTAGTGATACTCATGCTTGATACTGTAAATGTTTAGATATAACAATTTCAGGATTATAGCTGTCACGCTACTACATGGATCTTTTGAAGTATAATATACAAGCATTTATGTTCTCCTGCTTTTTGATTCCTCGATTTCTTTCAAGATATACAACTTCTGTTTTAGAGAATTAAAATGTATGAGGTATTGAAGGATATTCCAATGATGAATTGCTAAATTCCAACAATGTACCTCACCTCCTCAATAATGCATGTGTGAAGTGACAGATTTGGGTCTGCAGTATAATCTACGACCTTTAATAGGCTTTTATCATTATTCTTGCTGGTCCTGCTTGCTGGTGGATTGTTGAGTAGACTGCTGTTTTCAGCAAATATTAATCTCGTTAGCTGTGTTTTTGCTGCTATTAATAGAATTCTTAGAAGTTATATCAGTAAGTTAACATTCCCATGGGATAGAATGTGCATTTAGGAATAGTGTAAGCAAAGCTGATTCTCACGTTCTGTGTAAAGTGTGTGTGTGGTTTTTTTTTTTCACATGGCACAATAAATTTTTTTTACCAAATATCAATGTGTTCTAATTTCTGTTCTTGATTATTATGAAAGTATATCATTTAGAATCATCCATCCATCCATTTTCTATACCTGCTTTATTCCTAATCAGGGTCACAGGGTTCTGCTGGAGCCTATCCCAGCACACATTGGGCAAAAGGCAGGGGTACACCCTGGACAGGTCACCAGTCCATCACAGGGCCACACATAGACAGACAACCACACAGGCAATTTAGAATTGCTAATCAACCTAATGTACATGTTTTTGGACTGTGGGAGGAAACCCACACAGGCATGGGGAGAACATGCAAACTCCACACAGAAAGGCCTCTGCCTGTTTGAACCTAGATTCAAACCCAGGACCTTCTTGCAGTGAGGCAACAGTGCCAAGCACTAAGCCACCGTGCTGCCCTATTTAGAGCCATACACAATTTAAGTAGATAAATATAACCAATAAAACTACATAACTTAAGAAGCTACAGGCACCTCTTATAAAAATTACCTATTTAAATAATATCACTTATTTTAGGTAGTCTTTTTTTGTTACATAAAGTGTGTTAATAATAGGTTAAATAGTATGTCCTTTAAGAATTTCACATCAGTGTTCAACTTTGACATACTATTTAATGCACTGGTGTTTTGTCTGGGGTTCAGCCCGTGGCAGGAGACAAAGAGATATTGATTTTGCAGGCTTGAATACTGAATACCCAAACTGCTGTTTTTGTTGCAAACAGACTGCAGCAAGTGAATGTAGCAAACACATCTTCAGCTCATCCTAACTCTAACAGGCAGTGATGCATTTCAGGGTTATGATTTAATCCATTAACCAAAAATTTCCTAAAACCAGAACCATGTGATGAACTGCTTTTCTACATGGTGTGTATTCCTGCCTCCGGATCCACCATCACCCAGACGGATAAAGTGGCAAGTGAGTATGTGAGTTCAACCAAAAAATGTCAGCCTTTATCAGGATGCGGAGACTGAGAGCCAGGCCTTCTCGTCCAACATCAGTGCCTGACATCACAAATGCGCTTCTAGAGGAATGGTCAAAAATTCCCATAAACACACTCCAATATTACATTCATGTGCATGTAAAGGCAGACGTCCCAGTTTTGGCCTGGCTTGCAGTCTCCACTCTAATTCATCCCAAAGGTGTTCTATCGGGTTGAGGTCAGGTCTCTGTGCAGGCCAGTCAAGTTCCTCCACACCAAACTCACTCATCCATGTCTTTATGGACCTTGATTTGTGCACTGGTGTGCAGTCATGTTGGAACAGGAAGGGGTCATCCCCAAACTGTTCCCACAAAGTTGGGAGCATGAAATTGTCCAAAATATATTGGTATGCTGAAGCATTAAGAGTTCCTTTCACTGGAACTAAGGGGCCAAGTCCAACCCCTCAAAAACAACACCTGAATTCAATGATTTGAAGGGGTGTCCCAAAAAATGTTAGCAATATAGTGTATCTCAGTTTCAGGAATTTTACCCTGCACAACCTACAGGGCCACCCATTACAGGGCTACCAACCTTGTTTGTCATTATGTAAAGAGACTATATTATCAGCAAACATTAATAGTGTGGGTGTTGATGACTCTGTAACCGGTATTTTCGGTTTTGTTTTATTTTGTTACATTTACCTTATTGGCTATAAACATACAAAGCAGTTGAGACAGGATAAGCAGATGAGGGTTTGGGCCTTGCTTTGGGGCCCAGTGGTGGCAGTTGAATGGAATTTGAGCAAATAACCATTTGCACTGGGCTTTGTGGTTTCCGTGTGTGTGAATTTGTGTGTGTGTGGATGATACCAGCCCCATCCTGGGTGTATTCTCACCTCACTCCCAGTGAACCAGACTAATTACTCTTTGAGGAAAGAAAATGTGTTAGTCCTATTAAGCTTAGGAGCTAAATATGACCTAAACTTTGGAATAACCTCCCTGACAGTGTTGGGGGCTCAGACAGTTTAACCATAGAATAAAGACATATCTCTTTAGCCAGGCACACACATAATACATCCCATAACCTTGTGCTCTCGTACATCTGATTAAATGCACATTATCATCTAGTGCTCGCTATTGTTATGAACAGCAGCTACCCCAAATTCCTTCCTAATTGTTTCCCTTTTTCAACCCATCTGGAGGACCTTCAGTGAGAAGAGGCCAACCCTGCGAGGATCCTGAGGCACCCAGAGATGGACCAGCTCCAGCTGGATTCTGCTTTGTAAAGATTTTTGATTACTTTCAAAGCGAACCCTATGTGGACTTTAAGGACGACAACAACCTCCTCATTAACACACACAACATTCTACATCTGCTGTATCTCCATCAGACAACTCCAACTGACTGCAGAAAGGACATGGTTCATAATAAAGCTCACCGTGTCACCCAAATGAGGATGGGGTTCACTTTTGAGTCGGGTTCCTCTCAAGATTTCTTCCTCATACTATGTTGAGGGAGTTTTTCCTCATCAGTCGCCTCAGGCTTGCTCACTAGGGATGATTTAGTCTAACATTAATCTGGGACTTTTGTACTATGTTTCTTAAGTTCTGTACAGCTGCTTTGAGACAATGTCCATTGTTCATGGATCCTATTATATTTAAAAAAAACAAACAAACAAACTACTATTATCACTATGCCAGTAATTCTGGAGTTGATCTGCATGTGAAGGCCACGTGAATAGCCTTTTTGGATAATATCAGAAGACTGCATGAGAAGTACGGGTAGCAAAACCGTACTAAAGTTGTTACTGAGCTTATTTCTCGGAATTGTTGAAACTGAGGAAATTGTGTAGTGGTTGATCTTTTATTCCGGAGACGCTTGAAGCGCTGTGGTGTCGCTGCCTTCACAGGGCACCGAAAGTGAAGCTGATGTTGTGCCAGTAGCCGCGGCTCCATTACCAGCGCCGCCACTCGCTCATAGTGATGGGAAAGAAAAGCCGCACAGGGACGGGCCGAAGGACCATTATACAGCTCTCACCGCCAGGACTGCGCAGCGGCACAGGAGCAGGCCGAGACGACTCTGTAGGCTCTGGGTCTGAAGGTGAGATAATATCCATTTTGTGTGTATACGTGTGAGTGTGTGTGAGAGAGTATTTAATCTTTTAGATCGTTCAGTCAGAAGTCGGTATTTAAATCGTAAGACACGAACACACCCGTGCCTCGCCTAGGCCAGATCTATCCGGCTCGTGCATGGCACTCCGGCTAACCACGCTAGCTCAAGTGAATAAGCTAGCCAGCTAATTTACAAAGCTAGAACACCACCGACTGAACATTTTTTTAGGGGGGGGAAATGTAATAATAGATCAATAGTTTACTCGAATGGCAAGGAAAGGTGTTGCTTTCTACTCTAAACCAGGAAATCACAAAATGTTTTTCATTCTATATTGTGTAACGCTTGCTAATTTCGCTTGCTAACTCTGCTAGCCCGTAGAGATGACTAGCAGACAAAAAGTCTGTGACCTAGCAAAATTCGTTAAAAAAACAAAACAAGTAATATTAAAAATCTTGGTTTTGTTATAGTATTTAAAAATGTTTCCTTTGTAAGGTGTCGAGCTGCAGTGTACAAGAATCAGGAAGTAATGGTTTCGCTAATCTTAGAGCTGTATACGGGCTACAAAGGAAAGTTGGCATTATCGTTTCTCACTCAGGTGTTTGGGGTTTTTTTTTTTTCCAGTTTTTTTTTAATAAAGAAAAAGGTGATCATTATATCAATTGCTATCAAAGTTGTAATTTTATCAGCCCATAGACCTGCTGAAAGGTCCAGCTTGGTCTGAGAAGCTGCTAAATCATAGGCCGTGATGCTTATGATGGTGGATCATTTAGGTATTTTACAGATTCCTGATTTAACCTTTCTAAACTGATGTGTAAATACCTGAGATTATCTATTTGCTTTACCTTTTGTGTATGTATCTTGTGCATTTACCTACACTATATTGCCAAAGGTTTTGGGACACCCCTTCAGAATATTAAATTCAGAGCTTGGACTCAGCCCCTTAGTTCCAGTGAAAGGAACTCTTAATGCTTCAGCTTCATACCAAGACATTTTGGACAATTTCATGCTCCCGCTTTGTGGGAACAGTTTGGGGATGACCCCTTCCTGTTCCAACATGACTGCACACCAGTGCACAAAGAAAGGTCCATAAAGACATGGATGAGTGAGTTTGGTGTGGAGGAACTTGACTGGCCTGCACAGAGTCCTGACTCCAACCTGATAGGGATGAATTAGGGAAACACCTTTGGGATGAATTAGAGCGGAGACTGTGAGTCAGGCCAAAACTGGGACAACTGTTTTTACATGCACATGAATGTAATATGGAGTTGTCCCACCATTTGCAGCTATAACAGCTTCAACTCTTCTGGGAAGGCTTTCCACAAGGTTTAGGAGTCTGTTTATGGGAATTTTTGACCATTCCACTAGAAGCGCATTTGTGAGGTCAGGCACTGATGTAGGACGAGAAGGCCTGGCTCGCAGTCTCCGCTCTAATTCATCCCAAAGGTGTTCTGTGGGGTTGAGGTCAGGACTCTGTGCAGGCCAGTCAAGTTCCTCCACACCAAACTCAGTCATCCATGTCTTTATGGACCTTGCTTTGTGCACTGGTGTGCAGTCATGTTGGAACAGGAAGGGGTCATCCCCAAACTGTTCCCACAAAGTTGGGAGCATGAAATTGTCGAAAATGTCTTGGTATGAAGCTGAAGCATTAAGAGTTCCTTTCACTGGAACTAAGGGTCCGAGTCCAACACCTGAATTTAATGGTTTGGAGGGGTGTCGAAAAACATTTGGCAATATAGTGTACCATTTACTATTCCTGTGTTTTGATAGCTAATCAGATCAAGATGGATTTTATTTCCCAGCAGGACACAGTGTTAACTGAAAATCAATGGTCTAAAGAAATTACACTTTGATTTCTTAGTGAAATTTTATTGTTTCGTAATCTGTAGTCATTTCAAATTTTCAAAGTCATTTCTGTGCTGTGATCCTGTGAAATAGCTCAGCAATGAAAGAGGTCCTTGGTGGCAAAAAGGTTTAACAACCCATTGCTCCTTATATTGAGCATTTTAGCAGTAAGATATTTTTATGTTTGGTTTTCTAAGAAATTGTATAATTGTCTTTTAGGGGAGACTGAGAATAATACAGGCAAGGACGGGCAAGGAGTATACAAAGAAGTGAACATGGAAATGAAGACCCCAGCGGTGAAGGCCACACGTGAGTAAAGATTTTGATTGCCTCTAACGTTACTTTATACTGATCAGGCATAACATTATGAGCAGTGCCAGGTGAAGTGAATAAGACTGATGTCCTCATCATGGTACCTGTTAGTGGGTGGGATATATTAGGCAGCAAGTGAACATTTTGTCCTCAAAGTTGATGTGTTAGAAGCCGGAAAAATGGACAAGCGTAAGGATTTGAGTTTGATGACCACTGCAGACCGGGTGTCAGTATCTATCAAAATTGTCCTGTAAAGCCTAGTTCACACTACAAGACTTTAACCGTCGGCAGATCGCTTTGCTGTTCAGACTACACGACTTCACTGTACGTCTTTTTGTCCTTGTGGTGTTCACACTACGTGACGCTTCGTAAATGATCCACAAGAGGGGGTCGCACACCACACGATCTGATAACAACAATCAACTCTGTTGACTTGCTCTCTCATTGGCTGGAGGTCGTAGCTACAATTGACCCCACGTGATGTCGAGTCGGCCGACCGTCCCAGATATTTAACATGCCAGATATCTGGATTTTGTCAGCGACGCGTCAGCGAGCCTCTTTGAGGCGTCGTTGAGTAGTCCACACAAAGATTGCCAAGCGCTGATCACCCGCTGATTTTCCCACAATCACAGACCGCTCGTTAATTTGCAAATCGTGCTTAAATCGGGCTTAAAATCCTGTAGTGTGAACTAGGCTTAAGTATCCTGTAAGTCCTGTAAATGTAGAGGACGTAAAGGATCTGCTGCTAACATCTTGGTGCCAGATATCACAGCACACCTTCAGGGATCTAGTGGAGTCCATGCCTCGATGGGTCAGGGCTGTTTTGGCAGCAAAAGGGGGACCGACACAATATTAGGCCGGTGGTCATAATATTATGCCTGATTGGTGTATACATAAGTTGTAGAATTGTATTTTCCCTTTTACAGCAATTATCACATCATACAGGTTATACTTAAAGAAATAAAACTTGTAAGTCTAATACAGAATTACATTCTTGGTTACATGAAAGCTACAACAATAAACATGCAAGATATCAGGGAAAGCTGATTACTCTTAACCTGGAAATAAGAACCATATCCCCCCAATTTCTTTTAAAAACGTCTTCTCAGCCTGTGTGTTTTCCCATTTCAGATGTAATAGCAAGTCAGTGTTCTTTAATAGATCCATCTCTTTCAAGTGATATTAAATGTGTACTGTACAATGATTTTGAAGTAACATACTATGTATTTGTTTCCATAGAGGGCTTGTCATTGCTCGGTGCTTATGAAGACAGTGAGGAAGAAGATGCATCTGAAGCAAGCAGTTCTGCTGCCAAAGCAAAGCTCAATCGCTCGGCAGACATTGACAGTACACTTGCAAGTTTTATGGCTGTGAGTAACATTATCTTTTATTTTCCTGATATGGTTAAGTCTTTGCTCAAATTGAAAATCACAATTGATAATTGTAAACACTCTTAAACATTTACCCTACATTTGTGTAAGCGGTGCTATTGTTATTATTTTCTTAATTTTTGCTGCAGGAAATCGATGCTATCACCACTCAGCCAGTCCAGACCGATGATACTACAAAGGAGGAGCCAAACGCTCCACCACCTACTCCTCCTCGCCCTGAACCCAAGACAGAACAGCACTCTTATGTACAGAACGGCTCTGCACAGGAGTTTCAGTATAATACACAATACTCCCTGGCAGGAGGTGAGGAAATTAATTGGCAGGCTTTGAATTTCACTATTTAATTTAATAGGAAAGTTTTGACCATTTAGATTGACATTAAGTGTGCTTATTTTTCCTAGGGATATGCCAGGTATAAATGACACAAACAAGTTTTAAAAGAAAGGCTGTTCATTATTATCCAATCATTAAAAACATCTTTTAGACCTTTCTTAGTAAATGATGGCTCTATTTGTTGATGACAACGATTATGTAGATGCTGGTTATTCAGAAACGGAGAATTTCTGAAATAATAGGTAGTAAGTATGGGATTTTATGATGCACTATCCAGAAACTAAACTTGGGACTTGTGTATGTTTTTGCCATAGCTGGGGTTGAAATGGGTGATTGGCAGGAGGTGTGGGATGAGAACACAGGCTGCTACTACTACTGGAACACCCAGTCTAATGAGGTGGCCTGGGAGCTTCCCCACTATCTGGCTGATCAGATGCAGAGTCTACAGCAGTACTCAGCAAGGTAAGCCTTGGACGTTACTGTAAACTGCGTGTTATCAAGTCTGTGTGTGTGTTGTTTTTTTTATTATATATACACACACTATGGTGCCAAAAGTTTTGGGACACCCCTCCAAATCATTGAATAGAAGGGTTGGGCTTGCCCCTTAGTTCCAGTGAAAGGAACTCTTAATGCTTCAGAGTCCTGACCTCAACCTAATAGAACACCTTTGGGATGAATTGGAGTGGAGGCTGTGAGCCATTCCAAAACTGGGACGTCTGCTTTTACATGCACATGAATGTAATATGGAGTTGTCCCACACTTTGCTGCTATAACAGCTTCAACTCTTCTGGGAAGGCTTTCCACAAGGTTTAGGAGTGTGTTTATGGGAATTTTTGACCATTCCTCTAGAAGCGCATTTGTGATGTCAGGCACTGATGTTGGATGAGAAGGTCTGGCTCGCAGTCTCCACTCTAATTCATCCCAAAGGTGTTCTATCAGGTTGAGGTCAGGACTCTGTGCAGGCCAGTCAAGTTCCTCCACACCAAACTCACTCATCCATGTCTTTGTCAAAAGTAGGGATGTTACTTTTTTTTTTTTTTTTTTTTGAATTTAATCAGGTAGAAGATTTTTATATATATAAACAGTTTATTTCAACTGAACAGTTTTCATATTTCACAGCTCATCTGTTAACGGCAGTGAGGTGTTGCATCAAGCAGCGAATTATCCCGAACAAGCAGCTCCGACTGTCACTGCAGTGAAACAGGAACCAAAAAAGAAGGCATGATTTATGTTTATTTATTTCATATATATTGGTTTTCGCAAGTCTAATCTGGTTAAATCAATATTAAATGATTGATAATTCCTAATTCTTTGACTTTTTACACAGGATGTAATGGAGAGTGTAGTGGCTTTAACTAGTGATGAGGAGGAGAGGAGAGGGGTCGCTGCCTCTCTCCTTGCACCTCTAATACCGGTTGAAGTAAAAGAAGCAGAAGAGAAATGGAGGAAGAAGATTCTAGCGAAGGACGAGAATGTGGAGAATTCTCCAGAGGTTGAGGGAGAGGCACCGTCAGGCTCTCCTGCTCTGTGCGATGGAGAAAGCCCTGCTCAGAGTAATCAGCAAAGTAGGAACCAATCTAGAGAAAACTCTGATGGAGAAGAGGAGACTGAGGAGGATACCAAGGAACTGGAGCTTGCTTTAGAAAGGAAAAAGGTATGACGCTACCCATTTAAGTACCTTGGCTATAGGGTGGTCAGAACTCCTGTGACCTTTCAAATATGAAGTAGTAAACCTGCCAAAATATACTACATAAATCTTGACTATTGCTGCTATTACTAGTAATGTATAGTCATGAAAAATTAATACCTGCACTTGAGCTGGCTCTGTAATCTCCAATTTTACAACGTTGCATAAGATTTGATACTTCAATACATAGTTATTGATGATGTTAAAGTTCTCTATTTGTGTAGAGTTCCTTTCTTTGTGATATTTAATCTTTAAAAGTATCGGCTCCTTTTTTGCAAAAATACACCAGATCTATCAGATTGCAAGGGAATCTCATGTGCACAGTCCACTTCAAGTCATTCTGCAGGTTTACGATATGATACGACCAGATGGAGGTCTGTGGGTTTTGTGCCAAAGTAGATATAGGCATTTCAAGCTGTCCCAGATTTCATCCATCTTGACTAGAGGCTGTTTGATCGGTGCATCCTTCACTTTATAGTATCTAAAGCAGTACTTTCCTCTTTCACCCCAGGCTGAACTTCGTGCCTTAGAAGAAGGTGATGGCAGTGCCGGTGGTTCAAGCCCCTGTTCTGAGGCAAGTCAAGAGGGTTCTCGAGGTCTTTTAAAGAAGACTAAATGGAAAACAGCTTTTCTTAGGGCCCAAAGTCCTGACTCGAACAGCAGAGGCTCTGAGAAAAATGAATGGGACACTGCAGAGCCTGTGGATCTAGGTAATTCTACTAACATGAATACTGTTAATGTGATATTACAGACTTAATCATTAAGGACATATATGTAAGATTTACACACATTTTTATTCATTTCTCCCTCTATGGCATGGTAGTAGTAACATATTGAACACTATGTTGCTGTATTGGAAGTATATAGCCTATTGGAAGTAGCTTTGCTGCAGTTTTGAATAAAATGTATGTACATTATCTACGTCTTGGTCTTGCTTAATGTAGTCTTTCAGCTATGTCTGTTTCTTCTGAAGTTCACAGCAGTTTTCACCAATTTGTGGTATTTCTGATGTTTTATTCTTTTCTAACACATTCCAAAACAGCTGAGAAGCAAGAGGACAAAAAGGAACAGGAAAGAACTGTACCTAAACCTCAAGAGGAGGATACAGCAGACCTCAAGGTAAGGAATCAGAGCAAGTTGATGAACGTCAATTACAGCAATTCTTGTGTCAAGCGTGTTCAGTTTCCTGAAAGTGCTTTTTCAGTTTCAGATTGGAGAGCTTGCCAATACCTTGACCAGCAAAATGGAGTTCTTGGGAATTGACAAAAAGACCATCTCCAACTTTCAACTGCTTTTGTTACAAACTGAGGTAGATAAGCCTTTGTATTATTTCTTGAAACCTTTTCTAGGTTTAGTATGTGTATTAAACCATTCTGCACTATAATTTGAAATAAATGACCACATTACATAAAATACAGATTCTGATTTATTATTATTATTATTATTATTATTATTAAGCCCTTTGTTATTTCTTCTTTCTTGTAGACGCGGATAGCAGATTGGCGAGAAGGCGCTCTGAACGGAAATTATCTCCGCCGCAGGTTGCAGGAAGCTGCTGAGCACATAAAACATTACGAACTTAACGCCACTCCCAAGGGCTGGTCCTGCCATTGGGACAGGTACGAGCTCCTTACCTTTCACATCTTTATCACTCCACACCCCTCCCTAAAAACTCTTAACTCCCACCCCACACTCGTGACTATTGACTATTTAACTTCTGCGATATGGCAAACGCCTGACTGGTTTGTAGTATTGGGAAATGTCGCCAAGCAAGGAGAAAGATCCAAAGTTGTGTTATAAGGGAGCGTCTGTAAAGAGCCAACTGACAGCAACAGAGCCCAAAAGTGATGAACCCAGTCACCCCCAAATCAGACAGAAGGGTCCACTAGCTCTTAGGAAGGTGCTTGCAAGTGCAAGAGCTTTGAACTTTACAGGACTGGCCCAAAATGATGGGAGAGTGAGTGACACAGAGTGACTACATGGGAGCACACAAGCATCTGTTAAAGCGAAGACGGTGCCTTGCCATGGGAGCCTGAAGGTCAGACCAATCTACTTTGTTTACTGTTTTTTCTTTCCATGCAACATTTGATGATTTGTATGAATGCTATTTCCTTTACCCTCTTCTGAAGATGTCTTCTCAAAGGCATCTCAGTGGGTTTTTGTCTGTGTGAGTATTGCAATGCCTACTGTATACAATAAGTGTTTCAGGATTTGCTGAAATTTTGTTGATTTTTGAGCATAAGGTGGGTTCTTCCCCAGTGTTCCCCATCCAATCTGGCCCTTCTCTTGGGCTTAATGCATAGCCCTGCTCAACATTTTTCATTAGGGAACTAGAGACCCCCTGCTCCGTTTAAGTCTCCCTGGGTCTCGTTGTAAAGGGGCCAGCTGTTAAGACAGTATTGTGTGTTTGTTTCTCCACCTCTAGAGATCACAGGCGGTACTTCTATGTGAATGACCGGACCAGTGCTTCCCAGTGGGAGTTTCCAGCAGTGACGGCAGAAGACGAAGAGGCGAAGCCACCCCAGCCCTCTGCAGTTTGTCAGGGAAATGCAGGTCAACAACCTGAGGCTTCCAGTGGTCTAGCAGGTAGGTGTCAGTTTAACAACCAATATTGGAAAGTCAGAATAAAGTTTTTGCCTATACATGTTACTTTGCTATTTGAGCATCTGACAAAAATCTGTTTGTGATTTGCACGTTTATTGCTGTTTGTGATGGATGTTAAAAATGGTGGTGAAACATCTGCTAGAGTTAAAAGACCACTAATGTTTGTTACTACAGGAACCGCCTTTGGAGAAACCCAGTCCTACTGGTCAGCTCCTCAACCTCCACTTCCTCCCGACACACCCCCTCCTCCTACAGAACAACCACCTCCACCTCCACCACCTCCTGAATCTCCTCCGCCACCTCCTCCTCCACCTCTCAGCGATGATGGCGAGATCGAGGAGGTAGAAATGGAAGACGAGGATGCTGAGCCACCTGCTCCTGGAACAGAGGAATTTAGGGTACTTTTTTTATAAAAATTTAACAGATATAATTTAGGTCTTCCTTAAGGACAATTGCTTAAGTATTTTTTTTGTAGTAGTTTTTTTGTATATACATGGGTTTAAGCATTTGCCCTTCCTCAGGCCATTGAAGCAGCAGCGACTCAAGGAACTGTGGCTAAAGCCCAGAAGAGGAAAGCTCCAGGCTCAGAACATCTGAACAAAGCCATCACCATTGGGAGCAGTCCCATACTTTACACCCAGCCTACCGCCACAGCAGGTGACTGAAAAGGCTGGCATTAAAACACAGATTCATACAAGTTTAACTGGTCTTGAATATTAATTATTAATCTAATGATTAACAGTCACTTAAATTATGTATTTTGCTCCATAATCTCACAGCCCCTATAATCACTGCAAATGCTTATTGGGGAATGACTGCAGTAGCTACACCTGCTCTACCATCAGAGCCTCTGGTTCCACCAATGCCAGCCGCACCCTCACAACCTCCACTTCCACCACCCCAACCTTCCGTTGAACCAGTGTCAACAAAGATGCCTACAGACAAAGCTAAGAAACTAAAGAAGGAGAAGGTAGGTTGATTCAGTCTCTCTTCCACACACACACCGTATCATGTTACTTCGTTTGTACCTACTCTTCTTGATCTGTGGGCTTGATAACATTCCACTGATGTCATGGTGTAGTGTGATAATGAAACTTGTTTCTCAGATGAAGAAGAGCAAGACCAAAATGCCATCATTAGTGAAAAAATGGCAGAGCATCCAGAGGGAACTAGATGAAGAGGAGAAGTCAAGTTCTAGTGACGAAGATCGAGACCAACTAAACAACAGGCGCATCGAAGAGTGGAAACAGCAACAGCTTGCCTCGTAAGTGAAAGCGATCCTTTTTATTTCTTTGGAGTTATTTAAAGCACATTTATCTTCATTGATCATTTTGTTTTTGTAATAAAATGGTCTAAATTTTTTTTTTCTCCCCATTTGCAGAGGAAAGGCAATGAAGAATGCTAACTTTGAGGCTCTGCCTGATGACTGGAGAGAAAGGTTGCTAAAGAAAAGGAAGATGATGCAAAGTTCATAGCATTGGTCCTTCGGTTTGGAATGGACAATTATGGACTGTATATTTCTTTTCTTATCCTGTTCCCACAGGATGGACTGAATGTTTTTATATTATCACCTCTAGTCAAGTGGTGATTTTTTTTTTTCTTTTCTTTTTGCAGAAAGACAGTGTCTCTCATTTCTTTTTGTAAAAATTATCTCCCAGTGTACAAAGTATTTTTTATGCTTATGTTGGCCCATGGTAATTGCAGAGCAAGCTTCTTTTTAATTTGAGCATGTGTCGACTTTGAGACTAGTACTTTTGTAGATTATGGCAAGTTTTGTGACGTTTTGTAGGACATACTGTGCCATGATCATGAGTCTTTGATCCCAAGACCATCTACTCTAGGGATAAATGCTTTTTTTTTTTTTTTTTTAAATGTCCATGCATCTCTGATACCTGGAAGCTTATGATTGTGTCCTTAGCTTTGTCTGCAAGGAGTGATGGAATAATACACAATTGCACATGGTGGAAAACACTGGTTTCCTCCAGCGTTTCTGTGGTGACCACACTGGGTTTCTCCAGCGTTTCTGTGGTGACCACACTGGGTTTCTCCAGCGTTTCTGTGGTGACCACACTGGGTTTCCTCCAGCGCTTCTGTGGTGACCACACTGGATTTCTCCAGCGCTTCTGTGGTGACCACACTGGATTTCTCCAGCGCTTCTGTGGTGACCACACTGGATTTCTCCAGCGTTTCTGTGGTGACCACACTGGATTCCTCCAGCGTTTCTGTGGTGACCACACTGGATTTCTCCAGCGTTTCTGTGGTGACCACACTGGATTTCTCCAGCGCTTCTGTGGTGACCACACTGGATTTCTCCAGCGCTTCTGTGGTGACCACGCTGGATTTCTCCAGCGCTTCTGTGGTGACCACGCTGGATTTCTCCAGCGCTTCTGTGGTGACCACGCTGGATTTCTCCAGCGCTTCTGTGGTGACCACGCTGGATTTCTCCAGCGCTTCTGTGGTGACCACGCTGGATTTCTCCAGCGCTTCTGTGGTGACCACGCTGGATTTCTCCAGCGCTTCTGTGGTGACCACACTGGATTTCTCCAGCACTTCTGTGGTGACCACGCTGGATTTCTCCAGCGCTTCTGTGGTGATCAGTTATTAAGATTGTTGAAAGACCTGCATAGAAGTACTCAGTCTTTGGATTAAATTTTTTATGTCCGTGGATTATGTCTGTGCAAGGTATAGGCTTTGCAGTAATACTTTATCAGCAGATTTACAATATCATTTTCAGTGTGGAGAAATTTCAGCCAACTACTTGCTGTTCCACAGTGTTCTGTATAGCTGTGTCTCTTATTGGAAATGGGGATAGGGTTACTCAGTGAAGTTTTCTATGTTGTAAATAATAAATACGTTTATACCACCTGAGTAATGTGATTTTTATTTATTTATTTATTTATTTATTTTTATCCTGAACAATGCACTGTGTACAGATCTGTACTGTTCTATAGGATCCAGCTGTTAGAGGTAATTGTGTAACTGGAGAAAGAGCTTCCTTGTGAGGCTATAAAAATATGCAATGCTTTAATGCCTTGAATCTGGTCTAGTCTTTGGATTCACCCTGACTCTGACCATGACACTGGACAAGCATTCATTCATTAAAGACTACTGGTTTCAATGATTTAATCGATAATGCACTGACTGAAGCATTTGACCTGTATGTGTATGATTTCATACATTGTGCTGCTGCCACATGATTGGCTGAATGGATAACTGATAACTATATTGCCAAAAGTTTTGGGACACCCCTCCGAATCATTATATTCACCTAGGCATACAGACTGCTTCTAAAAACATTTGTGAAAGAATGGGTCGCTCTCAGGAGCTCAGTGAATTCAAGCATGGTCCATTCGTGAAATTTCCTCTCTGCTAAATATTCCATATTCAAGCACACTTCATGTGGCCCTCTGATTGGCTCAAGAACAGTGTGTAGAGAGCTTCATGGAATGGGGTTTCATATCCAATGGGGTTTAATATTCATATTCATATGGGGTTTCATAAGCCTTAAATCACTGTGCAATACAAAACGGATGCAGTGGTGTAAAGCATGCCACCACTGGACTCTCGAGCAGTAGAGACATGTTCTCTGGAGTGACCAATCACGCTTCTCTGTCTGGCAATCCGATGGACAAGTCTAGGTTTGGTGGTTCTCAGGAGAACGGAACCTGCTTGATTGCACTACTCCAAGTGTAAAGTTTGGTGGAGGGGGGATTATGGTGTGGGGCTGTTTTTCAGGGGTTGGTCTCAGCGCCTTAGTTCCAGTGAAAGGGACTCTCAATGCTTCAACATACCAAGACATTTTGGACAATTTCATGCTCCCAACATTGGTGGAACAGTTTGGGGATGACCCCTTCCTGTTCCAACATGTCTGCACACCAGTGCACAAAGCATGAGTGAGTTTGGTGTGGATGAACTTGACTGGCCTGCACAGAGTCCTGAACCCCATAGAACACCTTTGGGATGAATTAGAGCGGAGACTGTGAGCCAGGCCTTCTCGTCCAAAATCAGTGCCTGACCTCACAAATGCGCTTCTAGAGTAATGGTCAAACATTCCCATAAACACACTCCTAAAAAGTGTGGAAAGCCTTCCCAGAAGAGTTGAAGCTGTTATAGCTGTAAAGGGCGGGACGGATTAAGAATGGGACGTCATTAAAGTTCATGTGCATGTAAAGGCAGACGTCCCAAAACTTTTGGCAACATAGTGTAAATGCGTTGTCAGCGCAGATCACTCGATTTCTTTTCATTTAAAATAATTTCAAACGCAAGCAGCACACAAGGTCCAAATATGAGAATGATTCTAATATTTTAAATATGATCAATAAAGATTAATGGATAATTTGTACATTATCACCGCCGATAACTATTTACTCGACCCCCCATATACTTTACTATGGGCTCTGTTTATGCCCGAGGAACGGAAAGTGCGCATGGTCTCCATGGAAACGACGCTAACCCTGACGTCAATCCCCTAGCAACTGCGAGAAGGTTTATAAAAAGACCTTGTTTTAGTTAGCTTTGTGTTAATTAGCCCGTTGTTGGCTATTAACAAAGTCAAAGTAATTTTTTCATCGTCTCAAGCCGGTAACGGTATTTTATTTACGTGTTTTAAACGTGGTGCATATGAACAGCGTACCACGAGCACTACTTACACCTAACTGAAAAATGACCTCGTCACAATAGTAACTTATGTGTTGCAATAGTAGCTAACTATCGCCCGCTAAGCTAATGAGCTAGGAAGAATTGACAGGTTTTTTATCTATTTTGTTATCAACGTCGGCTTTATTCACGGCTGGACATCAGGGGATGATATGCAGGTGAGTGAGGCAACGTCCGGTAACTTTGTCAACTTTTTAATATTTTATTTTCTTCATACTGGATGTAAAGAGTTTCCATATCTGTTCATAAAGCTTCAGTGAGCACAAAACTGAAACCAAACTGACTGTATGGCCTATTATTATTATTATTATTAAATAAACATATATATATACACACACACATTCACTCACGCAATCACACACTACGGGCAATTTAGAGACAGTCTCAATTTAGAGACTGAGCTGTTTGCTTTTATGCAGAGTGGTATAAAGTTCCTCATCAGCAATGTGAAAGACTGGTGGAGAGCATGGCAAAACGCATGCAAATCGGGGTTATTTCACCAAATACTGATTTCTTAATGTTATTTAGCCAAAGCATTAACACAATTTGTTTACAAATTATTTGCATTTTGTTTTATTTGAGTTATTAAAGCTCTGCAAATACTGCATGATCTTGGGTTATTCTGATGTGTTGCCATTTCCTTTAAATATACACTCTAAATAACAATAGTTATATTTTGAATTTAGGAGAAATACTGTCAGCAGTTCACAAAAAATGAAACAAAACTGTTCATCTCACCAATACATGCACCTGTAAGAAAAAACAAGAAACGCATTATTTTTAAGTGGTCTCTTATTTTTTTTCCATATCTATCTATCTATCTATCTATCTATCTATCTATCTATCTATCTATCTATCTATCTATCTATCTATATATATATATATATATATACAGTAATCCGCCGGTATATCGCCGTATCCGCAAACCTTATAGTGAATTGTTTTTATGTTGAAATAAGGTAATTTATTAATAAAAAATACAACTATTAATTACAAAATATAAACATTAATTAAAATAAAGTTAAATGTTCAGAATATATCAAATACTGTACAGCGTAGCGTTGTTTAGGAAAGCGAGGTGTGGGGATGCTGTAAGTTAAAATACGGCACGGCTGGAGGAGCGAGTCTGGCCAATCGGAATGCCCCATTCATTTAATCAGGGTTGTGATTGACAGCTGGGAAAGGGAAGCGGAATTGTCCAGCATCCTAGTTTTTAGCGTGTCACTGTCCCGAGTGTTTCGGTTTGTTCTGTGTACGCTGTATTTTTACGGTTTTTCTGCGAGCCCTATTATGTCGCCCGAACGCTCTGCACCCTGTAAGGCTTCTGGCAAGGAACATACATACATACAGTACTCACTATAAAACCGATCAGGCATAACATTATGAGCACTGACAGGTAAAGTGAATAAGACTGATGATCCCCTCATCATGGCACCTGTTAGTGGGTGGGATATATTAGGCGTAAGGATTTGAGTTTGACCAAGGGCCAAATTGTGATGGCTAGACCACTGGATCAGATCATCTCCAAAACTGCAGCTCTTGTGGGGTGTTCCCGGTCTGCAGTGGTCAGTATCTATCAAAAGTATCCTTTAAGTCCTGTACGTATGCTTTAATTCTGTAAACTTACAGGACTTAAAGGATCTGTTGCTAAAATCTAAGTGCCAGATACCACAGCACACTTTCAGGGATCTAGTGGAGTCCATGCCTTGATGGGTCAGGGCTGCTTTGGCAGCAAAACGGGGACCAACACAATATTAGGCAGGTGGTCATAATGTTATGCCTGATCAGTGTAATTGCTGACTATGTGCATTCTAATAATAGAAGATGTCACCATGTCACAAAGCAAGTCATGTACATGAAAATCAGTTCTTCAGTGGCACTTCCCAGTCACCAGAACCGAATCTAATAGTACACCATTGTGATGTGGTGGAATGGGAAATTAACAGCATGAAAGTGCAGCTGAAAAATTAGCAGGAATTACATGATGCAGTCATGTCAACATGGACCAGAATCTCATAAAAATATTTCCAACATTTTGTGGAATCCCAGTCATGAGGAACTGAGGCTGTTCTGAGAGAAAAGGAGGCCCTACGTGACATAACAATAGATTTCCTAATCAAGTGCTCAGTGAGTGCTTGTGTGTTTGACACTTAAGATCTTTATTTTTCTCTTTCATTAAGACTTCAGATGATCCCTATGAGAATTTCATTCTGCAGCACTTAAAGCATTATGGACTTTTTACAGGTAGGTCTGTGCTCAAATGCATTTATCATCTTTATTTGTATGATCTGCTAAAGTCTCTGGTGCTTTAGCTACTGAGCAATTTGTTATATTACTGGAACAAAACCATAATCAAGTTAAATCAGAAATCATTCATTTAAATCAGAATGTATCTAATTTAATACAAGTGGTAGGGCATTTTTTTTCTTATGCATTGACATGTAATGTATGTTATAGATACACTATATTGCCAAAAGCAATGATGACCCCTTCCTGTTCCAACATGACTGTGCACCAGTGCACAAAGCAAGGTCCATAAAGACATGGATGAGTGAGTTTGATGTGGAGGAATGTGACTGGCCTGCACAGAGTCCTGACCTCCACACCTTTGGGATGAATTAGAGCAGAGACTGTGAGCCAGGCCTCCTCACTGTCTAACATCAGTGCCTGACCTCTCAAATGCACTTCTAGAGGAATGGTCAAAAAGTCCTATAAACACAAAACCACAAAAAAACCAACACCTGAATTCAATGATTTGGAGGGGTGTCCCAAAACTTTTGGCAATATAGTGTATGTATACTTAAACACTTGGTTGAATGGCTTGTTTAAATATGTATTTTGTGTTTTAGGCCAGAGATCCACGTTTCTGCGGAGAAATGTTTCAGAAGGCAGACTATGGGACAGCAGTCTTGATTCCGTGGCCACAGATGTCCACCATTCAACTGCTGACAGCACAGACATGGATGAGGAACAACCACAGGCACATCAGGGACAATGTATGTTTTTCTTTATAGCAGAATTATTATAGTTGAAATGTGATGAAATGATTCTTTTTCTAGTTGAATGTTATTGTTATAATCAGAGATTTGTTTCTCATTGGCCATTTAATGTACATAGTACGTAATTCAGCCAGAATTTCTTTAGATCAGTCAGTTTGAAATTAATCATAACATCATAACAAAGAAAATTATTCCTTATTCAGTTACCTCAACTGAAATCTAACATCTTGGATTTAGTGATGCTGATGATTGTTAAAGTCTAAGATGTCCACAACAATATATTAAGCATAGATGTTCACTTTGTTTGCTTTCTGTACTGTTCAGACATCCTTTTGTAGTTACTAAGCTCATAACAAATTGGTAGGCCATTGCATAGCACATTTGGGTTACCTAAAAATATTGAAATGCAATGCCTTTATAAAAGATACAGGGATATTAAAAAGAAGATGAACCAGGGAAGTAAGCACAAGCTGCTCAAGTTTATCCACTAGTTAAGCTTCAGGACCTCCTTTTTGAAATGTTATCTTTTTGGATGTGTGTGTGTTTGTAGGAAGTTTTGTTTTTGATCTCTGTATATTTTTCTGTCTAGTCTCTTTCAACATGGAGAAATATCTCAGAACCAGACAGCTGCTAATTGACCTTGATGGGGAAAGACCTATCCCACGCCTGAGGGAACCACTGGACCTCTTTTCCATCCCTTCCATTTCCCATCCCTTCCAGGGTGTTCGCTGGCCGATCGAATGTGAAGTTATCTGCGACAAAATCCATCATATAGGTATCTATTCTTTATGCTTCTCATCCGGAAATTGTCACACTGGTTCTTTCAACAAAAATTTGCCTGTCTATCTATTGATACAGAATGGGATCCTCCAGAACCAGAACCATTTTATCAACAGACAGGAAATGAGCAAACCCCGATGTCGGTGGGAGAAGAAAAGGGAAACACTGTTTATTGTGTAGACTCTGGTAACACTTAACATGCAGAATGTTTTTGACAGACACTGTTTAAAACCCACAGTGACCTGAACCCTTTTTACTTTATCAACTTTTTAAAAATGCAACTCACGAGACCTTTCTTTCTGTGTTCTCTGTGTGTTTATTAAGCTACAAAAATGTCCTACTTTACTCGATCCCGTGTTGGTGGCAGCAGGAAGTATATAAAGAATTTCACATCTTCTGCCGACAGCCAAGAGACACCTACCCTATCTTTTGAGTCCAGATTTGAAAGTGGTAATCTTCAAAAAGCAGTTAAAGTGTAAGTGGATAACAATGACATTTCAAGCACATTCTTTTGCTAAGGTGCTTTCTGCCAAACAGTGAGAGCGGGTAGATCAATTTTGCAGCAGCTGGCTCTATACCTGAATAACTGGTGAACTGAAATAAAATCCAAGCAATAAAGAGGGTGTGAATTCAGGTGTTGTTTTTCAGGGGTTGCGCTTGTTCCAATCTTAATGCTTCAGCATACCAAGACATTTTGGACAATTTCATGCTCCCAACTTTGTGGGAACAGTTTGGGGATGACCCCTTCCTGTTCCAACATGACTGCACACCAGTGCACAAAGCAAGGTCCATAAAGACATGGATGAGCGAACTTGGTGTGGAGGAACTTGACTGGCTTGCAGAGTCCTGACCTCAACCTGATAGGATACCTTCGGGATGAATTAGAGCGGAGACTGCGAGCCAGGCCTTCTCGTCCAACATCAGTGCCTGACCTCACAAATGCACTTCTAGAGGAATGGTCAAAAATTACCATAAACACACTCCTAAACCTTGTGGAAATCCTTTCCAGAAGAGATGAAGCTGTTATAGCTGCAAAGGGCGGGACAACTCAATATTACATTCATGTCCATGTAAAGGCAGATGTCCCAGTTTTGGCCTGGCTCGCAGTCTCTGCTCTAATTCATCCCAAAGGTGTTCTATCGGGTTGAGGTCAGGACTCTGAATCATTAAGAGTTCCTTTCACTGGAACTAAGGGTCCAAGCCCAACCCCTGAAAAACAACACCTGAATTCAATGATTTGGACAGGTGTCCCAAAACTTTTGGCAATATAGTCTACGTAGGCTGCAATATTTTCATCTTAATTTCAGATTTATTTCCTGATTTTCACAGCTAGACGTGTTAAATAACCTGAACATGGCACCTTTGCTAGCAGATCACCAAATTCTTAAATGACCAAAAGTATAGGAACATATAAATAAAGCAAACAGCACATAATATCTGTTTGCAAATCTCTTGCTTGAAATAACTGCAACAGACCAGTGATTCACTGACATCACCAAAACATTGCATTTTTCTTTTGTATTGATTTTTCAGGTTTGTACCACAGCTTCTTTTAGTTTGTTTCATCATATATTGTAGTTATTTTAGCTTGTAATCTAGCTGTTATTATCGATCATGCATGGATTCATGGATTCAGCATTTCTAGACTTCACCTATTCATCTACTGTAAACATTAAACAATGATATTTTTTCTTTTTAGTGGTCCTTATGACTATGAGCTCACTTTGCGCAATGACATGTACACCACAAAGCACACACAGTGGTTTTACTTCCGCGTGAAGAACATGAAGGCCGGTGTCACATACCGTTTCACGATTATCAACCTGATGAAATCCAGCAGTCTGTATGAAGCAGGCATGCATCCACTGCTGTACTCCGAGCTTGGTGCTTGTCTGAAGGGAGAGGGTTGGTACCGTGCAGGCAACAACATTCGGTGAGTTTACATGGCTGTTCAAATCTCTCAGTCACACTCAGGTTGTATTACAAATACAGTTTGAAACCCTCCAAATTTTTGAAAGGTATTACCGGAATCAGAGTGAAAAAGAGGGCAAACCGCTCTACTCACTCACCTGGACACTGGAGTTTCCTCATGAAAATGATACCTGCTACTTGGCCCACTGCTACCCATACACCTACTCAGACCTGCAACACTATCTGCAAGGTGTGGTCTCAGACCCAGCTCGGGCAATGTACTGTAAAGTGCGGGTGCTGTGTCGAAGCTTGGCAGGAAACTCGGTGTATGTCCTGACCATTACTGCACCCTGTGGCACTTGGCAAGAGCGAAGAAACAGGCGAGCAGTGGTTGTAACAGCACGGGTGCATCCAGGAGAAACAAATAGCTCATGGATGATGCAAGGCTTCTTGGAATTTCTGTTGGGAAAATCACCTGATGCACATCTACTGAGGGAAACCTTTGTTTTTAA